>NC_141757.1:81033544-81336574 GCF_982258835.1 Parasteatoda tepidariorum
GTGAAACATCAAAGAGAAGCCGAGATTTTTTTTTTTTTTTTTTAAAGTATATTTGATTGCCTGAGGAAATTGAAAGAAAGGAAAACGTGATTATTTGATGCATCTAAAGTCGCGATAAGAATTTGACTTTTTTTTAATCCTACTTTCTTTCAAGGTTATTCGTCAGATTTTAATGAGGTTTTTTTTCCTTCACACCTCAAATGTCTGCTCCCAAATTTTTTAATTTTAAAAATGCTTCTCTTCGTTAAGGTTAAATTAAAGACCCCTAAAATAGATATTTTTTAAAACTTCATTTTTGTAAAGGAGTTTGAAAATATGTTTATGAAAAGCAGTGATTATGATACGCTCAGTATATGACGCATAGCACAAATTTATGAATTCTCTAAAGTTTAACATTTTCATATAATTGCAGAATGTAGAGAGTATTTGAGGTAAAAATAATTCTAAATTTTGAATCAAAAATTAATAATTTAAGAGTGAAACATAAAATGTATGCCATAAACACATTTCAATTAATTTGTTGTATTAGTTGGAATACATAATTTCAGAGAACCAATAATGTCAAGGGGAATAAATTTATTTTTATAATATTTAGACCTTTTTCGTCTCACTTATTAACATTGTCACTTTAGCTGTGAAAAGAATCTACCTATCGTCTGGACAATATCAGAAATACGAAAAAACCGGTAATAAACCCTTTTCAATACTATTATATTTTTTGGAGGAGTAAAAAGTCTGCGACTATCATGCATGACTAGTTAAAGTTATTATATGCATTGATGAATAAGTCTTAATAATCATGGATATTATACCCCTCCCGAAAATAAGCTAGAAATAAAGTGGTGTTATTACTACTATTTCCCACATCTGGGTAAAGCTCTCTGCGAAAGTTTTTTCGTGACGGCCAGACAATAGATACACTAATATCAAAACTGGAAAAGAAAAGAACCGTGGGTTTTGATATAGATATTAATTTATCACTGCATGCATTCTTTTCGTTTAACCCACAAATATCATATTAGACCTGATGTATTTTATGTATTCCTGTATTCCCTTCCCTCAAAGTTAAAAAACTTTTCTTTAAATATGAATTTTGCATAGCATTTTCTTTCATAAAAATTTAATTTAACTATACCAGTAGCAAATATGATTTAATCCTTAATTACCATGATTATACATATTTAAAAAAATGTTCTTTTAATTGGATTGTCGAAACAGTACTGGGTTTTTGAAAGTTAACTTGCTTTCTAAGAATCAGTTCCTTGTCATTTATAAGTAACAATAACAAATCACATCTGCATTGTAAAAAAAAAGTTTCTCAAAATTCAGCAAAAATGTGTCAAAATAGTTTCGAAACAAATAACAGCCCTAATCTGAAAACCTCAATTTTTTTAAAAATGAAACAACACTTTCTCGTTTTTGAGCAAAGTGCATAGTTTTTAAAGTGATGTAGAACTGAAATATGCGAGATAAATGTTCTTTGGCTTACGGCAGGATTCGAACCAAAGAGCTCCGGGTTCTTAGTAGGATATTCTAACCACCTTAGTTGACCACTCCTAGCTCTAAGAGAGTTAGGACGCTGCAATGTGACGCATCATGACATACTAAGTTCCAATTTGAATGGTACAAAGGGTTGCAATTTGGAAAATATGGTTCCAATATCTAAGTCAACAAATCAATAATTTTAATTTCACTTACTTCAGTGAAGCGAAAAGAAATGTATGTCATGATTTGTTATTGTAGCGGTCACTATATAAAGCTTCCTAACCCTATCTGGATTGAAATGTACAATTAGGATGGTTGGAGCATCCTGCAGATCTTATTGTGGCTGCCACTATACAAAGCTTCCTAACCCTATCTGGATTGAAATGTACAATCAGGATGGTTAGAGCATCCTGCAGATCTTATTGTGGCGGCCACTATATAAAACTTCCTAACCCTATCTGGATTGAAATGTACAATTAGAATGATTAGAGCATCCTGCAGATCTTGGTGCAGAGGTCTTTAGTTCGAGTTCTATAGACAGCCAACAATCACCTCTCTCACTCTATCACCACATCACTTTCGAGACCATGCATTTTGCTCATAAATGAGTAAATGCCATCTCAATTTTCAGTACATGGAGTTTTCAAATTCGACTGTCATTTGTTTCGGAGCTAATTTGGACACGTCGCTTTCAATTTTGAGAAATTCTTTTTTACGGTGTGCACTACCTTGTTTGATGACGACTTGCAGTTATTGCTGTAATTCCAAGGGGCCGTGGAAGCCTAGTGCTAAGAGAATCGGACTCCAGTTCGATCCTCGACTTTGCTAAAGACCCACCAAATACATGCGATATACGTGAACGTAAAATTTGTGGAATGAAAAGTCCAGTGGTCGGTCACTGAAAAGTTCCCTTCCCTTTCAGATCTATGTCTAAATTGATGAAGTGACCTCACAAATGAAATCCCCTTTGCAGAGGATCAAAATTATGATGGTTTATCTTCGGAATATCATCATTGATATTTCCCAGACCGTCGCCAATAACCCATCTTGCAGCTCTAGTGCGACGTAAATATTGTACCTACTAACCTTAATTCCATCACTATGGAATTGTTGTAATTTCTAATCAGTACACAACAGGATTTCCACTCTATACATCAGTGTTTCCCAACGTGGGGCCCACGCCCCACCGGGGGGCAATTTGATTGTAAAGGGGGGCAATTCAAAAATGGACTCGACATGAGTTTACCCCTTGCTCTGAGCCATTTAAATGCCATGCAAGATTTCGGTGACAAAATCGAAAGAAGAAAAGCTAATTCTTGAATAATTGCGGTCAATAAATATTATGTGACTTAGGGATTTTTTAAGCGACAAACCTGAAATGAAGTATCTGCTATAAGAAATACAAGAAATGATTTTCGTTTTAATTGAACTTTCGAAAGAAATTGATATTTGCTGTCGGCCCCCTTTCTCAAAGCACAAAAAGCCTTATTTACATATTTTGTAGAATTTCTGAAAACCCTTCATAAAAATTGCAGTTTTTATATAATTTTATGTACTTTTTTGAAGATAATTCTGCAATTTTCTTATAAAAAACAAATTAAAAAATACAGTATTTTTGTAAGGAAATTTGGTCACGCCCTTAACAGCCTCAGTCTAGGCCAGTGTTTCCCAACGTGGGGCCCACGCCCCACCGGGGGGCAATTTGATTGTAAAGGGGGGCAATTCAAAAATGGACTCGACATGAGTTTACCCCTTGCTCTGAGCCATTTAAATGCCATGCAAGATTTCGGTGACAAAATCGAAAGAAGAAAAGCTAATTCTTGAATAATTGCGGTCAATAAATATTATGTGACTTAGGGACTTTTTAAGCGACAAACCTGAAATGAAGTATCTGTTTACAGTCGAGGTTAATGCATTTGTGAGTTTTTTAGCCAATATCTTTGAAAAACTGAATATATTAAATAAGAAACTTCAATGAACAAATAAAATTCTTGTTGATGCAAAAGCGAAGATATTTGGCTTCATTACCCTTATTGAGTTATGTCAGAAATAGATTAACAACAAAAACTTTGAACAGTTTAATTGGCTCCAAAAATGTGAAGTAAATGATACCGCTTAACTTGTTATTGTCCATCATCTGAAAATTCTATCGGCTGATTTAAAAGAAAATTCTGATTTAAAACAAATTTATTTTCCAACATGGATGTTGCAGTCCATATTAGTGGATTTGTCTGATATATCAAATATATCAAGAAGAACTTGCAGAAATGCAAAATGATGAGTCAGTTAAAACTTTATTTAATATGAAAGGAGTGATGTCATGGCTTCGTGAGGAAACAGAAAACAAATACCCAAATTCAATCAAATGTGCAAGAAAACTATTGTTACCGATTCCCTCTTCATATTTAGCTGAATGTGGATTTAGTGCTGTAAATAATTTTATTGGTAAAAAAAACAAATCGTCTGGATATAACACAACGGGGAGACTTGAGACTGAAGCTGACCAAATTGGAACCTAAGATAAAATCTACGTTCAGCAAGCATTAAGGGCAAGAATCTCACTAAGTTAAAATATTAAATTATTATAGAAAAATTTTTATTAAAATTATTTCGAGTTTGAATTTTGGTTTTTCATTATATGTTCTGAAAATTTACTTACTTTGTTTCGCTAACAATTTCCTAAGTTTTTTAAGTGAACAATTTGATTTTTTAATATTAAAAATTATGTATATGTTACATGGGGGGGGGGCAATAAGAATTTTAGAAAGGCTTAGGTGGGGCATGGTACAAAAAAGGTTGGGAAACACTGCTATACATAGTAATTTTTTTATATGCTCTAATTTATCCCATTTAAAAAATAAGAATAAATAAATAAAAAAATTTTAAAAAAAATTACTGAGTATTTTTGAATCTTAAAATCCCAAACATTAAAAAAAGTTTTTTAAAAACAATATTTTTAAAGCTTAATAAAAATGAAAATTATTTAGCCATTAAATGAACCCTTTGGTTCTCGCGGGTCCGATGCTGAAGCCGATAAAGACTATGCCTAAACCTGCAGATTGACTCAAGTAGTTATCCAACAACGGAAAACTTTTTCTTGACTCACTTAGGTTCCCTTGTCTTCTGTACCACTTGCAGAGTTGCAAGAATGCAAGGGCTGTTAAGTCAATTAGAAATACCGGTAATAATTTGAACATCTGTTAAAATTAAGATTACTCTTCAGTCTAAAATCAGAAAAACAATAAATATCTAAAAAAAAAGAAGAAAAAAATTTTTATTAAAAAAATATTTTGAAACATTTTATTAAAAAAGAAATTCGGTCGGGAACTAATTGGCATTTCAAGTTGGAACGTGCTATTTTATGATATTAATGTGAGCAACTAATTACTGACTTTCTTGTATAACTAACCATTCAAAATCTACACAATTCTACAATTGAAATAAAGCAAAATTACCCAATTAATGAAATGGGAGAAATTAGGAGAGATCTATGAATTAGAATTAATGATTTCAAAATTTCTCATAGTGTTCGTAAATTTTTCTTTAATAATAAATTCACTTCAAAAGCAAGAAGTTGATCTATAATATAGGTACAGATGCACCCATAAAAATTTATGAAAAGTTTTTTTTTTTTTTTTTTTTTGCTGCTATTAAATAATTTTTTATTCTAAAGAGTAAAGCTGTTCTTTTTATTTTCGTTACCCGAATTGATTCTAATAAATAAATAAAATAAAATTAATACTATTATTCATAAATAGCATTTAAGATTTTTTTTAAATGTATTATTATAGCTTGCCTCAACAATTTTAATTGATAGCGTCGCAGTAGAGCTACACTAATAGACTATCGGCGACAGTCTGAGTTTCATCCTTTGGGAGCTTATCGACAGCTAATCTATAAAGATATCATATCTCGTTATGATTCAAACTTTTAGCTCTTGGAAGAAAAAAAAAGAAAGAAAAAAAAGATAAACATTTTTACAACTCTTTATCAGTACAAATCCTTATTTACTTGACTAAATACTAAATTACTTTTCATGTAGGATAAGAACACGAAAAGCATTTCAACCTGTCAATTAAATTGTTTAGTTTTCTTACAATTCATAAATCTTTCTACTATTCGTGTTGAGGAAAAAGAACAAAATAGAAGATGCCAACTTCATACCCTCCCCCGAAAATTCATATTTGCCAAGTCATTAAAAAATAACACAATACCTATCACAACTCAGTGGCTTGTTTAGGCCAAGGATATGTTTCATTCATACCTATACACTTACATAACTTTCGGGCGCGAATTGTGCATCTTGTCAAAAGGCGAAGGACAAAGTAAGATTTAAGAAAATAAATAATCGCCAATTCCTCTTTTTCCAGAGATGATCTCGTAAAGAAAATATGGGGAGACGAATTGGCGACCGTGTAAAAGCATTGATGATTCTTCTATTCTATCTTACGCCTATGCAGGAATTTTGGCTTAATATTTAAAATTTTCTGGTAGAGACGTCATATCCATAACAGGTTTATTACGCCAAGTATTGACTAAGTAATAAAAAGAAAAATCCTATGAATTTCCGGGTTTTATTTTTTCTTAAATTGCTTATGCCTGGAAGTGTTGTGTGTAAAAAATGAGCAAATTCAACACTAAAATACCAAGATAAAATAACGGAAATATGAGTATTTATTTTTCAAAAAAATATTTTTGTTTTTAACCTTCGCTCTATAATTTTACCCACAGATAGTAGCGCAACAATAGATATTTCTGTCATAAGGTTTCATAATTATTATGCAGAATTGTGATGTAAAGTGCATTTTCGCAAGTTTATTACTTTTTGTTGCGCAAATAAGAAATATTTATTTTTAGAATTTTTAATCTTTTATTATAAAAAATAATAATGCTGAGCAATAGAAAAACTTATTAAGGTGAGAAGATGAGTTTTTCGAAATACGTGTACATTGAATATTTAAAACAGTTAAAATGTTCTAAAAGATTTTCTTAGTTATGTTACAGTGAAACATATCATTAAAGGAAGTAGTAGATTTATTTCTTTAAACTACGATCCTGTTTATCTCTGCTCATATAAAATGGTTTAATAGTAAAACTTTTTAATTGTTTAAACTTATTCCGTTTTTTTTTCATAAAAAAATAAAATTTCTTATAAAACTTTCTAGTTTAGAATGTACATGGTGTTCCATAATTACATATTTTTAGCGTCTCATTACATATTTTTAGCTTCCCTGCTAAAAAGGAAATAAAAAGACGTAGGCAATAAATGTAAAAATAAAAACGTTATCGAATCCTGACGAAACATTAACGAAGAAAAAGGGATGAAAAATATCAAAACCTGTTTGATTGCCAGAGAAAATTAAAAGGAGGTCGAAGGTAATTTAATAATAAAGCAATATATTCTCAGTGATCATGGGTTAGAGTTCTCTTTTGGTCGGTTTGACTATGAGAAGTTTCTATGATTTTCTTCTCTATATAACGTGAATCCAGCTCATTTTCACTGAAAAAGTCCTTAATGGAGGCTAGTTTATCCAATAGTTCCGTGGTCTAGATTAAATTCAAAATTATTAACAACTATATGGAGTTGAGCATTAATAACCTCAAATATAGGAGTAAAACAGATTTGAAACGTGTTTTTAAAACCGGTTATAAAAGACTTAAAATCTTTCTAAAAAATGTGAAATTTAAGTAACAGCAAGCACAAATCTCATTTCAAATAGCATTTTAATCCCTTAAGTTTCCTCAGAGTGAAGCTGATTTGTATTTTAATTGACAGTTAAGTTGTACAGCGTATTCAAAAATTATATTTATGATTTTTGCCACATTATATGTAATTTTTATCAAAAAGTATCTTCCTCTGATTTACTTACGACAAAATTTCTTATTTTCTTTCTTCCCAGATTTTATCTTGATCACATTATGCAATTTTGTACAATAGCACTTAAGAAAACAGAGTGAAATAATCTTTATCAAAAAATAATCTATGAATGATAATTTTCTTTTTGATTATTTCATTTTAATATCTAGCTTCATCTTTTTCCTCATTAGCACTTCCTTTTGTTGAAATATGAGAGATAAATGTTATATTTTTCTCCCGAAATCTTTTTATCATCATCTTTATTATTATTTAAGCTTAGGCCACGATGATTAATTTTTGAGTGTTTACGTAGTCGGTCACATGATTTCAAACTGTTAGTATTAGAGATTATGGATAAAATGAATAAAAATTCTAATCATCAACATAAACATATTTCTAAAAATAACGCAATGTTAATGGTTATTAACAGATTGGATTACACAATTTTTGATGTCATATTTCAAGAGAAAGAGATATAAGAATGAGTAATAATTTGCAATGTTGCTGTCTTTCTCAATCTCTTAAGCTGTTGTTATGGTAATTTTTTTTATTCTCCCTTGAAGGAACCAACAGTTAACAGCATTATTATTAATATTTAGCATAAACGCAGAACAGGTCGAGACTAAATTTTTTAGTTTAATGAAATTGAAACAGAAAAATTACTTAATATTATAATTGATTGATTTATCTATTTAGGTTTCATTCCGTAATATGAGTACTCACTGAATAGCCGTTAGGAATTTTTTTTTCTAACTGTAGATTTTAAAATTACGCATGGCTATATCATAAATATTTAGAGAGTTTTTGCAAGTGTAGATATAGCTTAATGTTAATAGCTGAAATTTTTTTTAGATAATCCACTAAAAATTTTAATATCTGTGCGTATCTATAATAATTAGAAAAATAAACTTATAACTTAAAAAAAATTACTTTCTTCAAATGCTATTTTATAAAGTATTTATTACAATTAAAAGTAGTATAGTGAAAATTACTCATAGCAGTTTTTGTTTTCGAAAGTATTTATAACAATATCTTTCCGGAACTTTCATTTGAAATTAAAACACAATGATAACTTAAATGATTGTGTTTTAAGATTCATAAGCAATAAACTTTTAATTAGTTTACGCATTAAGTAATTTATAAATATTGAAATCATTTTTATAATATTATATAAATTATTTAAAAAATACTCATAATTGTTATGTTTGGGTTATAAATACTTTCAACATCTCAGCTTTAAATTAGATTTTGAAATATGATGATAGTGGATAAAAAACAATGATATTAGTATCACCATTCATAAAGAATGATGATCAATCATCATCAGTTATATAACATTTATTCAGTGTTATATAAAAACTTTTATCAATCATTCATGGTTTTTTTTCTGTAAAGTGACATTCAATTTATAATTTCAAACTCGAAAAGTAGTATTTATAATTTTAAAAACTACCATTTTTTTTTATATTAGCTAAAATATTTGTTTATCAGGACAATAAGTTTAACAATTCTGAATATTAAAAATGTTATAAACTTTGATTGAAACGTTTTAGATTTGAAACATATATTTTATCTCGTGTCTGTTCAGAATCTATACGAAGGCTAATAATATTTAAATGTTTTTTTTTTCTTGTAGCACAAAAAATTATAATAATAATTCGAAACAAATTTTCGATTGTAAAATAAGAACGGGAGATTAATTTGATATCTTCTATCAGAAAAAAATAAGTGTACATTAAACAGATGTACGATATCAATTTCACTCATACAAAATTCTTTCTGTTGGAAATGATTTAGTTTTTTTGCTATATAATTTTTTTTTCAGCCTTCAAAACTTTTTATGTTTTTCTAGCGATCCCATTTCTCGTATGGGCATCGTTAAAATAATTATTATTTAATAGAAAGCTTAGTTATTAGCTTAGTTAATAGTTTTAAGAAATAAGTGGCTTGAAATAATGTTACATAATGCTTTTAGAAATAATGCTTTTTTGTTGGAATAATGCTTTTAGAAATAATGGTGATCGTTGACATCTTTGTTATAGATTCCGTGTCAGGCAATTTGTATAGATTTTGTGTAGACGTGAGCAGATAAATTTCTCTTTCATATTTTGTGCCAATAGGAAGGAACGAAAAAAAAATTATATCATAAAAGAAGATATGCACTTTTATGTATACACACCTAATATCAGATTTGATCTTGACCCAGATTATGTAAATTAAAGTCATCGAGCATAAATTTTATTTGGAAGCCATAAAGTATGCCTGATCTAATATTCTTCTAATAAATAAACTGAACAATGGTAACACCTTATTTATAAACGTGTTATAATTGTACCCAGTTTTAACTATAATCGAAGCAGTTTGATTGTCTTGTCCGCAATGAAAAATGCATTAAAAAAATTAAAACTTATCTGGTTTTGATATTACGTCCCATGGATCAATTATGTGTTAATCTTTCTTTTCTATCATATTTTTTTTTTTTATCTTTCTCAAAAATTTGTTTGCGAATTTTTTTATCAAGCTTGATGTACAATATAATTTTGCAATTTTGAATTAATTTTTTTTATCATTATTTTTTTTATTTACTTTCCAGAGTATCCAGAATGTAACTTTTAATTTACATACCTCATTTAGTTTCTTTTTCTTTACTACTTTTTGATTAATTTTACTTTTGGAAAATATCAGAGCAGATAAAATTGAATGTTGTGAAAAAAAATTCCCTTTTCAATTTTTTTTTCTTTCGAAAATAGATTCGGTTGATGGATCAAAGGTTTCAGTATTGTCGCCCTGACTATGAGAAGTTTTGTTGCATCCCTATCTATGAGACGCAAGAGTGAGTTACTTTTCATCTAAAAAAAGGTACTTGGCTTCATTTTAGGGTACTTGGCTTTATAAAGTCTAAAAATGTAAGAAAGATAATTGGTTTGCAAAAGCATGAATAAAAGTAAAAATATTAAAAACTAACGGGCTGGCAAAAGCAGAAATAAAATAAACACATAAAAAGATAAATTTAAATAATAAAAGCAGACGATAAAATTAGAACACCAGAAAGTTGTTGATTTTTTGGAATTAGTTTTGTGTGGAATTTGAGTTGTCATATATCCCGTTACGGGCACTTTATCTAGTTGTTTTATAATATTTTATCTATCCCGCTACGGGTGAGTTTCTTATATCCCGTTACGGGTTTTTCTTGTTGTTTTTATGATCTTTTCACTATCCCGTTACGGGTAATTCACATTTGTTACTGTTTGTGTTCTTTGTAAATAAAAGTTTTTATAAAAAAACTGAACAGTTCTTTAATATAGCGTGATACGCTACAGCTTCAATAGTTAGGGTACTTGGTAATGATCGATTCCTTTTTGCCAAGCCTTTTAATAGATATTTTAAGAATCCTTGTCAAAAATTAAGTTAAAAATGTACACACTAGAAATAGCGTATAGATATTTAAACGGGTTGATACGTATTTGGATGTCTTTCGAAATTTCATCAAAAAAATATCAAAACCAATTTGACTATCTCTTGCTATTTTTTCCATTAACGTACAGGTTATGAACTTTTTAGCCCCTACTTCATACTCATATGTAATGGTTCGACATATTTCGATAGCGTCTTTATGTTTTTTTTTTTCTAGATATTTTTAAGCTAGTTATTTTTTTAGTGATACTACTACTTTTAATGATACTTCTATTTTTTTTACTGGTACTTTAAAATATTACTACTACCATATCAGTAACATCGCACAGTGGACTAATTGTAAGACACGGTTTCGAGTAGATCTCCAAAATAAAGTATCACTGGCTGTTTGCCGTCAGTGAGCGGGTGGGTGACCAGTTTGATTAACCTGCGAAAGGGCAGAGGTTGTACAGTATTGGTTTATACAATTGATTGGCTAGATATTTTTTAGACATTTTTAAGACTCTATTGTATTTTAAAGGTTATAATATGCACTGTATAAAAGAAGAAAAAAAAGAGAAAATAAAATAAAAATTGTCATTTTTACGTTCATTGCAACTTTTATCTTCATTTTTTTTTCTTTAGGGAAAGTTGTAACAGGTAATAAAGTGCCCATTCTCAAACATTCGATCAAAAAA
Organism: Parasteatoda tepidariorum; assembly: GCF_982258835.1. Classification (NCBI taxonomy): domain Eukaryota; kingdom Metazoa; phylum Arthropoda; class Arachnida; order Araneae; family Theridiidae; genus Parasteatoda; species Parasteatoda tepidariorum. The sequence goes on from NC_141757.1 coordinate 81,044,978, forward strand.
AAAATTCATCGAAAATCCATAAGGCGTATAATCAGTTTAACCTTTTTTTTTGTAACTTTGAAGTAATCCGATTCACCAAAGTGCCTAATATATTTCAATAAAAAGCAAACTGAAATATGAATCGTCAAATATCCTGGCTTAAATTGTCATTCATCACAGGTTACGTATCAACGTAATAGCTTTAGGAAACAAGCCTATTAAGATAAGTTACGCCTGTTGTCATAGTAACCAAAAGAATACAAATAATGATCAAAAGGAACAATTCATAATTTCCCCCTCCCTCCCTTTCCTCAGATTATGTTTACTTAAAACTATTTCGACCATGGCCCATTTTAGATAATCATATTCTGCATTACACCTACGATTTATACGGCACTTTTTTAAAATTCCTTTAAAATAATTTGTTCTATAAATAATCTGCTAAATTTACTTAAAATTTAATTTTACGCTTTGATAATTCCACTTGCATACAGTTGTAGTTTATTATTTTAGATAAAAATAATATTAATTAATTTTTATTTACAAATACGTATTAAACTCTGTGAATTTTTCGAAACTATAAGTTTGAAACTATTTATAAGTTTAAAAATTATAATAATGGCAATAAGGTTTAAATTCAGTATTTTCGCATAGTTGCAGCAAATTTAATACAGCTTTATAATTAAGATCCTATATCATTGCTTTATACGTTTTTTCTTCTTCTTTTTTTAAAAATTTAATGCGATCGAAACACTAGATTTAAGTTGGAAATATTGTTAAAAATCTGCCAAGTAAACCTTAAACCACTATTTATGAAATTAATTTCTTCGGTGAGATCTGAACCTTAACCCCATGGAAAAAGTGCAGTACATTTGCTTAAACTAAATGGTTACTTTTTCTGACAGCTATGACTACAATATTAACTTTTAAGAGGCTCACAAGTTTAATTTTGGAATTGAAATAATTTTAGGATAAACTATTATTTTTATTCTAAAAAATGATTCATGCCAATTTGATTCCCCTTTAAATTATTCTATCATGTAATCTTAAGTTACAAGTAAAACTTAATAAAAATATAGTAAACTCATAAAAAGTCATTTTAGAAAACAAAGTTCGAGTTCTGATTTAGATATCTTAAAATAAGCAAATAAAGTTTGACAACAACAAATAAAGTTTGACAACAACAAATAAAGTTTAACTAATAGAGCAAACAAAGTTTGATAAGAACAATAGAATAGTAGAAAAATGAAAAAAGGGGTCTTATTTATTCATATTTGTGGTTTTTAATTACACTCTTTTCATTTTTTAAGGAATATTTTTCAAGCAATTTGTTCATAAAAAAAAGAAAAGCAATTTAAAAATTAGAAATGAAAACTCTGATTTGAGACTCAGTTGAAATTATGAGTTTTTAAATTTGATGAACTTAAATGAATAATTGTTAACTTTGTTCAAAAATTATTACCATTTCATTCAAAAATTATTACCATTTCATTCAAAACTTATTGCCATTTTAAATACTTTATCGCGAAGGTTTTTCATTTTCAATCTGAAATATGCTTTTTTTTACATTCAATTCATTGTTCTAAGATTTTTTCAATTCAAACTTTTTACCGTGTTTAACAAATTGCGATGGACTACTGCTCAAGTTTTATCGAGTTTTACAACAATAATAAATTTTTTAGTCACTCGGAAATCCCATTAAAATGTGCTTTTGATGTTTTTGTATCGTATTGAGTTGTCATGGAAGTTTGAAAGAAAGCTGTAACTCAGCACTTTTAAATTCTGGTGTGGTTTATCAAATTTTTAATTATCATTCTGTTCCACAATTTTTTATTCGATCTCATGTTGCTTGTAAATTCCGTCTTTCCAAAAACTTTCAGGTTTACGGCAAAACACTTATTTCTCTAGAGTTTTTTTTTATTTTTTTATTTCTACCAAAAAGTTGAAGTCTCTTTACTTTATCCTCTTTATTACTTCCATCCACATATGTGAACCGTCGCTTCTTAGCTTCTAAAAACATGCTATAAGAAAATTTATAGTTTTACTTTCACTGAAACATTCATGAATATTTAAGGTTTTGGGGGATTCCGCAATAGTGTAAGTTATTTGGGCAGAAATCCTCCGAAAAAGAAGCGATTTTCGAAAAATGAGGCTAATTCCACATGCTCGAAAATCTTACTAATTTGAAATATTATATAATTTAGTTATTTTGAAAATAATTTATTTATTTGATGCAGTAGTTCGGTGAGCTGTACGAAGTTTTTAAATTAGTATTTACTTAATTTTCAAAAATAATATAGTCAAGAACATTTAAGTCCACGTATGTGTAATACTGTACATAAGGCGAAATTTATGAGAACGTAGAAATCTCATAGTATTATAAATTTTATATTTATTTAGCAATATTTTTATGTGTATTTTATTTAACTGTTTTATATTGAGGTACATACATGCATTTAATAACTTCAACTTATTGTGTTTTTTTCCGTAATTTTGAAATTTTATCCCCAAGAATTAAATTTTTTTAAAAATTTAATATTAGATTATTTTCCATAATTATATATTTTGCGTCGTTTCCATTATTAAAATAGGTTTAAAAATGAAATTTCATACAGTAATGCATTGGTATTGCCCTTAGTATTGCATCTCACTGTAAAAAAAACTTCGCATGTTTTAAAACTTATTTTATTTCTAAATAATTATTTAATCTATTCATCATTGTACCTACTTAAGCCATAATATAACATTGTGCATGTTTGCTCCTATTTTAGGTGCATATTAACATTTGAATTATTTATATTATTTTCTTGGTTAAAACCTGAGGTCCGCGTATGTGTACCTAATATTATTAGCACCCTGGCATCATAATTCATAATTTGTTTATCTTATTATGACTAATGACAGTAAAATTGAAATTTGGAACTGTAAAATATTTTTGGTTATATTCCTTTATACTTCAGTAGTGAAAAGGTTATCGCAGTCTGGTGATTATGGTGGTCGGTGTGAAACATCTCAACAAAGCTCTTCTAAGTTCCGTTGAGTCAAAGACGCAAAGGGGCGTGAACTATTCTTTGCGTTTTCTTTCCTTCTTTCTTTCTTTTCTCCAAGCGGCGTACTTCTGTTTCCCTACTTGAAGAAAGCTTTAGTTCAATTTCAACTTTCTAAACGATGTAGTAACTAATTTATTTAAAAAATATATAATTATTGTTAATTTATTATTGATTTATTATTGAAAAATTTATTATTGATTATTTTTTTCAAAAAAATCCACTCTCATTTTCATACTAGCTTTAATATCTTAAAAGAAACTTTAAAAAAAAAATTTCTTTCAAAAAAATTGTTTTTAGTTTTTAAAAAATTATGCATGCAAATTATACGTGCATAATAAATATTAAGATCCAACGAGCAGTACAATTTTAATTCTTGTAAAAACTGTTATTTTTCGTCTGTTTTCCCTGACATGCTTAGAATAATAAATGAAATAAATAAATCAATAAAATAAAACAAATGAAGTAAAAGAAGTAACTAAAATAAAGTAAAACAAATAATTAACTGAGATAATAGCATTAAATAACTAAATAAAATAAGGAAATAAAAAATAATAATAATTTATTCTTAAGTTTTAATGATGAGTAAGTTAAAACTAACAGTAAAATTTTTCTCATCTATAAGTTTCAAATTTTTTTATTCCTTTCTATTATTTCGTAAGAATTACAATTTAATATAGTTTTTAAGTTTCACTTAAATTATTGCTTCAAAACTAAAAAACACTTATTCAAATGGGTACATTACTAAAACAATTACGATTGTTGCTTTAATTTCTTTAACTAAATCAAATATAAGCACTCTATCTTATTACTAATATTTGTAATTATGTATATTAGTTCAATAAATTTTATATATTTATTTATTATTATTCTCCCCCATTTTTATGTGTCTTTAAATTTTATTTAATTTAAAAATTTATATAAATGCTTATTTCTTCTACAAATAATTAAATATTTTATTTATGAATCATGTTCGTAAAAATGCAATACAGACAGTTAATTATTTTGCCTTTACTAAAGCAACGAAATAAAAGCATTACTCAATCACATCATTGATATAAATAATTATAAATATTACTTCAATGAATTTCTTACAATCCTTTATCTTTTATTGTTTTTCTGCCCATTTTCTTTCTGTCTCTGCAAATCTTGTTTAAAATAAATTAAGAACAAGTAAGAAACAATAAATTAAAATTTTAAATAAATTAAAATCAAAAAACGGATGAAAAAAAATATTATTTGAAACAAATTAAAGCAAAGAGTATTGTTTTTGTTTTAATAAATGTATATTTGAAAGGCAATTTATTAAAAAAAAATTTATGGATGATCTTTAACTTTCCTTATATTTTTATACGAACATTTCAATACGTAAATTTAGTATTAAAACATGTTTTAATCAATAATTATTTTTAAAATGAATTTTTTCTTTAGAAAAATGCGTTATACATCAAAGTGCATTCTTATTTTTCTTTTCTCTTAATTTTAAAAGATAAGATGAATATTAAATATTTAATCATTATCTTTTCAAACCGCATTATACTCGTTCGAGAGCTTAGATATACAGAAGCATATCGTTCTCCGAATCAACAGGTTATTTAAAAATAAGTTTTTATTTTTGGAAATGGTTAAAAAAAACAAAGGGGTAGTGCAAACTTTTCGGAAAAATTCTTTCGCATAAGTATGAAATAGTGAAAGGGGGATTTAAGTATCTGCAAATATTTGTGTAGTAGTAATTTCGGATTTCCTAGACACATGAGTTTCGGGAAAAAGACAGCGGTTAGGGACCGGTACGTTTTCCGCGGCAGGCGCAGTGCAGTTGTTATGAATCATATGTGCGGCGAAAAGTGCGCTTTTCAAATTTGCGCGTACAATCAAAAACTTTCTTTTTTTTTTTTACTCTTCGCATATACCTCGTGTTTCGTACCGTGGTTTTGGGCATCGGCGCAGTTTGTATCACTCTGGGTCAGTAGTACGCAGTGCAGTCGGTCACGTGCAGATAAGGAAGCGGCATTGCAGCTGCTTTGTTACCATAGAAACAGCGCAATGACGTCATCCTACAACTTTTCAGTTCCTGTTTCCCGAGGCGCGCTCGCTTAGAAATTGCAATTGCTCCTTATATGCACGTGTTTTTATAATATGGATTGGTTCATGTGTTGTCAACATTGCCGCAACATCATTAAGGGTTTAATTGCATTACCTTGACTAATTATATAATTTCCGTATAAGGTTTACCGTTTAATAAACACTCTGTAACTGCAGGTAGCGGAATGAAATAAATGCGAGAAAATTTATTTTGGCCGGAATAATTCTTTCTCAGCAATTTATTGCAAATAAATATAATCTAAAATTAACTTCACAGTGGAAAATGTAGCATAATACATACAATCCTTCTAGTAATGCATACAATCCTTCAATATTATAGACTAAAATATTTAATAGATAATTGCGGTGCAAAAATACTAATGAAATACAAATAATTATAGATGATTTTATAACTTTTTGTTTTCAATATTTCTTAAAAGCATTTAAATTTTTACATTGTTTTTATACAATAAAAGAATGATTCAATTAAACAACAGAAATACATACAATCGTTCTAATAATGCATACAATCATTCAGTATTATAGACTAAAATATTTAATAGATAATTGCATTGCAAAAATACTAATGACATACAAATTAATTATAGATGATTTTATTTTTTTGCTTTGAATATTTCTTAAAACTATTTAATTTTTTACATTATTTTTTACAATAAAATAGTGATTCAATTAAACTACAAAATATGCTTTTAACAAATAATTTTCCTGCAAAATTAGTGCGTATTTTAAGTAAATGCGTACGAATTTTATTTGATGTTAAACCAAAAAATCATGTCTTGTAATAAATTTTTACGAATATAAAAAAATTCAATATATCATCTGACAAAAAATTTAAGCATTAAGAAATAAATATTTAATTGCTCTTACAATCATGGTTCCTGTTATAAGAGATAAGGGAATGTTTGGCTTTTCATAAAAAAAAGTGTTTCTTTTTGGTGAAAAATACTTAAATATTGTTTTTTTACGTATTAAAATATTATTTTTCAGAATTCTTTAATCATATTTAACCGATAACTCGTAGAGTTTTGAGTAAAATATGTTTAGCAAATTAAATATTTAACTTCGAATTTTAGGACAATTTTTTTAATTATGTTGCTATTTTCTTAAAAATATCTAAGGAAAAAATTAGACATGTATTTAAAGTTTTTATCTTTTTGAGAAAAAAACTATAATACATGAAGCCGCATTAAAATTCGACTATCAGCTTTTCATATATTTCACTCTTTAAAATGCGTTCTTTTTTTCAAAAGTTAATTTTCTGCGAATAAATTCTACCACAAGTTTTACGTATTGATTGCATATTTGTTAATTTTGCTTAGTAAGTAATCTAGTGCGTGTAAAATTATTTTTAAAGTAATTCAGTTATTTATATTCAAAACAAAAAGTTAAATAATAGTCAAATTTGCAAAAAAATTTAAAATGGAAAATAAATAGTATGCGAACTATAATTACATAAACTTCTAGTAATCAATACATTTTTTTCCAGATGATTACGAATCCATTTATGGCGAAAGATTCATAATGTTTATTATTAATAAAAACTAATTTTAACTCTTATGCATAAACATTTTAAAGCGAAAACTCTTACAATTCGTCGAAAAATATGAAAATATCGTTATTTTTATGCCAAGATTCTATTTAGCTATTAAAAATTTTATCATAAATTATTTCAAAGCTGTTTTGGTGTTGAAAATCATTATCCATTGAAATTACATCTGTGTAAGGTAATTTTTTTAAAAAGAGATTGCTCTGGCCAAATAGATTATAAGTTTTTCTGGCTCACAACATTTTGCTGGTCGCCAAATATTCTGGCCAGATCTGCAGAACATCTTTCCTGCGGCTTCAGTGAAGCTGCAGTAAAAACGCCTTTCAGGAGCGCATTTATTGGGGACAGGAGCTGTGGTTAAGAAACAAGTTTGAAATCGAAACTATGCATCTATGCTCTGTAATGAAGAAAGTAGTGTTCTTTAAAAAATGTTTCAGTAATAGCACGAAGCATGATTAAAAATATCAAGTAAACGCATTTGTCTTTAATTTTCTTTTTTTTTTTTTAAGATTATTTTTTCTGAATGAATTTACTATATTTGAATTTACTATATCTGATAAAAAAAATTGTCTATCCTGATGATTTTAAATTATTTGATTTTCAAAACAATAATTTAGCTATAATTTGTTTTGCGTTTTCTGGCAGAACATCACCAATATATTTAACATAATAATTTGTTATGATTTTTAATGTTTCTGTAATTGATTACAAATAATAACTATAATCAATAATAGCCAATTCGTTAGATATCTCTATCTGAGAAATTCAAACTGTTGTGGTAGGTAAAATCAGATTTTTTCTTTTTGATACTGCCGTATGATTAAATTGATGAAGTGCATCACCAAATTAAATTCTGTAAATTATTAACGTGTGCAATTTATTAATAATAATTAACTTAAGTACACAATTTAATAAATTTCCATTTAAAATTACAGATGTAGGTCATCGGATTCGTGATTACTACCTTCGCTGAAAATTGCCATCAACTCTGTGAAATTATGAAGCTATTTATTTTTAAATATTTCTAAATTTGCTTGTGTGAATGTGGAACCTTTCAAATTAAATTCCGATCATTTTCCGACTAGCTTGAGAGCTCAAATTGAAATAACAGTTCTGCGTAGATTTTAACTGTTTCTTGATTGCATTAAGTAGAATCTAATGTGGAAAAAATTTTTCTCAGTGATTCGAAATTTTCATCATTTTTCGATGAGAAAAAGCGGATAGACACAAGACAAGACAAGATTATTTTTATCATTTATGTTGAAGTAAACATAAATGATAAAAATAAAGCTAAATAATGAAAGTAAATATAAATAATTAAATAAAGATTATAAAAACCACTTTTTCAAGTGGAGTCGAAAGACAAAATATATTTTTTTACTGCACCGAAAACAAAGAACATAGGCGCACTGCTTTTGAAAAATGTGGGAGAAGTGTATGTGATAGCAAAAGTGATAAAACTGTTGTAAACAAAATAAAATTGAATGTTTTTCTACTTTAAATCCACTTAAAAAACGTTTTTTTTTCCTTTCAAAAATTTAATTTATTATATTTTTAACATTATCTCAAAGTACAGGTAAGTTAACATTATCTCAAAGTACAAAGTAAATGTACAGGCAAAGTTTAACCCTGTAGATTAACATTTCCTCTATAAATTATTTTTGAAAATCATTAAAATAAACTTTTATTTAAAAAAAAAAAAATGCTTATTAACTGAGACTTTTTTTTTGCATAATATTTTTTATGAAATTAATGATATATGCTTGCATAGCATTAGAAACTTAAAAAAATAAAAGTAAAAAAGACTTTAAAGCAGTTGTAAATGTCTAAAAAATTGCTTAGCGTTCTAAAATATATTAACTTTAGCCCAAATTAAATTTAGTTAGATTCGATTCTGTTAAAACGTTTTTAAGTTTTTTTCCTTACAAGTCGTATTTAATGAAACTCAACCACAATAAATTGGATAAATTAATGTATAAATTAATAATTGGATAAATTAATGCTTACCTGAAATATCTCGTATGATAATGTCTAAAATGCCTAACTTTATTTCCTTTTATTCATTTATTTTTCTGAAAACGATTTTCTAAAATATTTTATTCAAAAAAATTTTTTTTGGAACATAATTTCTTTCGATCTTTAACTTTTCAAGCAAAATGCTAAGTTTATTAGTTGATTTTAGCAGGAGATATAATACAGCAGATGTGTTTCCACCTGGGTTGGGCACTAAAGAGAGAGAGAGAGAGGGATTAATATCAAATTTTTAAAATATATAAATTGTTTTTTTTAATATTTTTTCCCCAAAAATTTTCTGGATATTCTAAAGGATATTAAAAAATTGTAAATAATTTAGAACGAAAATTAAGAACTGAACAATCGATAGCTTACAGTTGGCGCATGCGCAAAAGAGTATTTGACCCCTAGCACGAAAGCTTTCAACTTTCTAATTGAACTTGATTAAAATATTTTTCTGCGGATATATTTTTCTAAAATCGAAACATGTTTTTATAATATTTTTCCATTCACTATTATTATTTAAAAAAACTAAAGTGAAACGATAATAATTTCCTTCAAATCATTGGTTTTAGTAGATTTTAAAATTCAAAATAATAGCATACTATTTTTAGTGAATAAATATTGCTCATTGCATAACATGATTTAAGTAGGGAAATATACGTTTTTCATTTTCAAATGCTCAGATTTTATTTTAATTTTCAGAAACTGATAGTGTGAAATTTCCCTTTTTTAATTTTTGAAATTAATAAAGCCTCAAAGCATAAGGCTATAGATTTAAAAATATGCCCTATTTAATGATTTTACTTTGACAATAATGCAGTCAAAAGACGTTGGTAGTTTAAATTATTGTTAAAAGTAACAGTACTTAAACTGACAAAATAGTTACAACTAAAATATTTTTTTAAATATATATTTTTATAGAGAATTATTTAAATAATTCTCTTTATTAAAATCGTAAGCTACATTACGCCACCGTCTCCGTTGTTTTGGATGTTAAACTTTACGTTATGTGATACTTTTTACGTTACTGTAAACTGTATTTACTTACATTATTGTTTCGCAGCGCAATAAGTATAAGACTTTTAGAAAGAGTGTTGAAAAATGTACAGGGTGTATGATGGCATAAGCATTTGATAATTATTAGCTGTTAGACTTTTAGTAAAAAAAAATATGCTGCTCACACTACAATCAGCAGAAATGCAACTGCAGAATCGCAATTAAACGTACTGAAAGTGCCATTTTTATTTATGAACTTAATACGATAATTTGCGATGTCTTTTATTTTTTTCGAAATTTTAATTTGCTCCAAAGTTTTCGCAAATTTTAAGCTCCCTTTTGGCTACTTTTTCTAATTTTTTTCCTTTTATTTATCACTGCAAATACTTTAATACTTCGTTTTTCTGTGAAAAATACAAAACTTAGAAACTGTAAATTACGAAGAGGAATAGAAAAATATGCAAGAACTACGATAGAATACAAAAAATTTACACTTGATAATTGGTTAGAGAACTATTAGAGTAAAGTGTTAGCAAAAAAAAAAAAAAAATAATAATACGTAAGCCGCTTTGCAACCCGCCGAAATGCAAGTACAGAGTTCAAATTTATCGCGCTGAAAGAGCTACTTTTTATGAATTTAATGCGAGTTTATTTTTCTTTTCGAAATTCGTATCTGTTTGAACATAAATGCCATTTTAAGTGCCTTTTTTTGTAAATATTTTCTCATTTTTCTGCAATAAATAATGACTATCTTATCCATTATGCAGAAAGTTTGAACTTTCTCGCTTGATACCTTTATTTCTTATTAAAGGAAGAGAGAGAAAAAGAATGTTGTCAGTTAAAAATTTTAATATAAATAATGACATTTTTAAAAATATGAAGAAAGAAATTAATATGAGAGTGATAAAAACCATTTCCCATTTGAATTGTTATAATGATATAAAATAATCCTTTTATGTCTTTAGCGAATAAAATTACTTCTCATTTATTTTGTATTATTATATCATACAGGAGAAATTCGAAAGTAGTAGGTATTTCAAAGTTTCAATTTTGATTATTTTACTGGTAATCCTTTATTTTGTTGCTATTAACATAGTAACAAAATGTTCATACAAAAAGTTATAATAATTATATATTTTTATCATGAAATTACTTTTGATGAGCGGAGAAAGCAAAGGGCAGAGCTTTCAAGTAATTTAAAAATAAGTATAAATTATTTGTCAGAGAATGTTTCTCAGAAATAACTTAAAGTTTTGATAACAAATAATTTATTTTTCAAAACAAAAATTGTAATATTTCCCTTTCTTTGATTTTATTACTATTTTTAATAAAGCAATCTCTCAAACACCGAGAATATTCATGATTATATAATCAGAAGAATATTTATAATTCGAATATTCACAAGGAATATATTCATAATATTAAAAAAACCGAACCAAATAAATTTTCATTGGGATTACTATAGGTTTTCAACGTTTAAAATTGTTTTATAAAGATACATTTGATACAAAAAATTAGAAAAAAGGGTACTAAGTTTAGTTTGAATGATTATCCATATCAATCATGGGCAAATTTCCATGGGGAGAGGAAAACTGAAAAAAAAAATTGTACAGGCTAACATAAAACTCGTATATTCGAAATTTTTAAGTTTTTATTCAATTATGTAGTTTTATTCAATCGTGAAAGCATCGATGCACAACTTTTTTTTAAAACTTCCTATATTTTATCTAAAATTCAACTTGGGGTTCTAAGTTTCTTATAAGAGTTTTACATAAGTGCAGATGTTATTTAAATGCAAACACTTTTTAAAAATATTGGAGCGAAATTTTATAATTAAGTTTTCTTTAGAGCTAAAATTTGATGAAAAACTGAGGAGAAAATATTGAAACATTTCATTACTTATAAATGTAACTTCTTTAAAAATATCTGATGTTTTTTTCTATATTCATTAGCTCGAAGAAACCAGACACGACTTCTAACGAAATGCTGAATGATTCTTTATCTTGACGTTTAAATAAAAAACACATAAGCTGTGCGTAAATTTCATAAAAAAGAAAACATTTATTGACAATCGCACATACTATTAACAAGCAAAGAGAATTAATAAAAAACACCATTTCCTTATTCCTTAGATCTAACTAATTCTTTCTTACTTTCCGTTCAGTTCTTCTTACTTCTTAACTTTTGTTTAGTTCTAACTTCCGTTCAGTTAGAATAGTTATAATAAAGTAATTCACTTGATCGAATAATAAATGAAGAACGTGTCCGTTTTCCAATAATTATGATGGAAAAAGTGCTAGCATGAATTTAAACAACATATGATACTCCTATTACCAAGTATTAATTATATACGCTTTTTAAAAATCAAGTTATCTTGAGCGTCGATGAAAAAAATGTAAATTGAGAAATACAGTTAGATTTAAAGACAAAACTTAGAATAAATAACTTAAAACAAAATGCGTGAGTTTTCAGACGATTACAATTCAGAAAATGGGTGTGTCGTTTTCTGTTTTCAGTGTGTGGGTTTCATTATTTTTGTCGTAATTCTAGAACTTTTTTAAGTATTTTCTTAGACTTGGTATCAATTTGCTCAGAATAGAAGAGGTTGGGACTATAATACAATCGGACTTCTATTTAATGAACTTCCATTTTGCGAATTTCTCTGTTATGAAAATTTTTTATAGGAATCAAGAACATTTTGGAAATTTTTTCGTAAAATAACTTCCAAATAACGAAGTACATTTTCTATTTAACGAATTTTTCTTTGAGATTCACTTTCCCTATTTCCCAAAATATTTCAGAGCATTTCAAACTTGTCAACGGATTTTATGGGGGAAATGATCTTTGATTGATTTTCAAAGCCACTTAACTTTCAGAGAAAGCAGTTTAATTCCTTTCCCTTTTTGTTTGCATTTCAAACGAAAAACTCAGAAAAAATTTAACGGATTTTATTTGTAGCAATTAAACTTAAGAATGCATGTTTAAAATTACTTTGCAGTTACAATTTTATTCATAAATTTAGCTTTTTTTTGTTGAAAATGTATGTAGCATGATAGTGTAACACTGGATGGTTTGCTCTATTCTTGCTTTCCATGCAGATTTCTTTTATTCCCTAAGATTTATAAAATAAATAGTAGATACTAGTTTACAAGGCGAAATTACCGAGTTACCGAGTAGTTACCGAATAGTTACCGAGGGGAAATTTTAAAAGGCGAACCATCAGCCCCTGCACTTTTTAGAATTGAAGAAAAAACAAATTTTTTAAATACATCATCTGCGCAAATAGCTATGGTTTTTTGATATACCAGTTTTTGCCACAAAGGGGAGTCAAAAAATTTTAAATCTCAAATAAAGAAGCCAGAAAATTGTCTATAATAATGTGTTTGTGATAAAATGAAATCTGTACCTCTGTGAAGAATATAATTTTAAATATGCAGTTTAAACTTGAAAACTTGATATCAAAGATAAAGCTCCTTTTAAGTAAAAAAAAGAGGGGGAGGAAACAGTTATCCTTAGTTTTTATCCTTTACTTGGTCCTTTACTAATATCCTTAGTGTGGCTTTGCCCTTTAATATTTTTGCTTGTACACGCAACTAATCCATAATTTAGGACACAGAAACGAAATATTTGCCTCATTTTTTGCTGGAATATATTATAATTTTTACTTTTTGGTTTGCTTTTTTTTCTTTTTAAGTATTTATGAACTATTATCAAGATTATTGTTTATAAATTACAATCAAAGCTACCTGCAATATTATGTTCGATACGTTCTGCTCTTTTTTAATGACGCATATGAGGTTAAAGTTATAGCGTTAAAATTAAGATACACGTAATAAATAAAAAGGGAAAGAGTTAAAACGGTCAGTGTAACTGAATTGTCGATAAAAAATATATCTCACTCCACAACGGAAGCAAAAGGAATCCTTTTTTTGCTTGACCAGATGTGACGCAAATTAAAGGTCAAGAGGTTGATTTCCTTCCTAGAATTATACAAAGTTTATTTGAAGATAGATCTAATACAATCCCATAAATAAGATAAATGAATATAGAAATCCATTTAGAGCGTATTTTGATAAATGAGTTAAAATAATTAAAATGATTGTTGTGTGCAAACATTTTGTTTTTTATATTGCATTAAAATTTTTAACTTAAACTTCAAGTTTCTGGATTTTTTGTATATATATGTTTAAAATTATACGATGCTGCGTTTTCATAATGAAATTTAATACACTTATAAGTTTTTTCTTATATGTATTTCTGTTGTAGTTTAAGAGCTGGATCATTTCAACTCGACTCTTCACCAGTTTCTGACCATATGATCAATTTGTCACCAGAAAACTTTTAAACTACTAGATTAAATTCAAACATTACAGTACCACGAGGAAACTTTTGCCCAGTATATATACATGTAATATTAAGATAAAATAAAATAAAAATTTGCATAAACTTGTTTCTGAGCTGCTGCAAGTTAAACTGTCAAAATATCAATTTACTGATCAAAAAGTATTTAATGCATGTAATTTTAATATTCAACACAATTACAATAAAAAAATTACCATTTTTTAAAATAAGCGACAAAAATTAACATTCTTTTTCTTCAGAAACACAAACATTCAAGGAACAGTTTTCGTTAACATTCTGTAAAACTCGCTAAGAATATAAAAATCAAAAAAAAAAAAAAAAAAAAAATTCTTTTATTGAAATAAATTTCTAAACTGAATAGAAGAATTGATAGATTATCATTGTTTCGTTATAAGTCTTTCAATTCATGAAATTTATTTTGAAACTAAAATTAAATGCAAAATAATCACTCAAAAGATTGGTTTACTGCTATTACATATTAGTTACTTAAAAAATATTTACTCAAAGCATCAGTTTTTATATTAATAGCCACCTTAAATTTATTCGCAGTTTTTTTTTTTTTTAATTTGTTGCACTTTTGATATCCCACTGAAAATATAATTAAAGTATTTCTTTAAAAAATATATACATCAATCCACAGAAATTTATAACTTGACTGACACATATCATATGTTAAATAGTTTTATAATTTTACGCTGTTATTTAGAATAATTTTTACCTAAAAAATTATTTTCCAGCAACACACTTTGTTTATTTTATTTTTTTAATAAATCAATTAGATCTTAGGACATTTATTTTTTAGCTTCAGCAGTAATTAGCATAAGTAAATAAACTTGGAAGTTATAAAAGTTAAGTTTAAATATAAAGCTAGATGAATTCCTAGCAATAATATTTTTCAAGTAATGTTAGGAAATTACTTTTCTTCGAATTATTTCGATATCTATTTTTGTACAAAGGTACAGCCGCATCAAGTACTAGTATCATCAAATTCAATTTGATTTTATGCACGAATTAAGAATTTTAAACACCAATTACTTATTCGAATTAGCAGAAAAATAATTTACTTAAAATTAGTTTCTATGTACTAATTTTACTTTCTTCTTTTTTTAAAAAAATATTTATAAAATCGTAATTCAAAACACCAAAAAAAGAAGAAGAATAGTATATCTTAGATAGGAATATATGAATTAAGTTCGTGCTGAAGAACAAAAAAAAGTTTTCAGATGGGACTTTTATAATTCACAATATCATTTATTATTATTATGTTAATGAGTTGCAGCGCTCTGTTGTTATCGCTTTAATGCGGAGTAGAAGTTTCTTTTTGTATTCATGAGTAATGTAGTTCGTAAATAATCAAATAATGCTACAGAATCCTCCTGATGACGTGAAGCCATTGTTTTTCAGAGAATAACAATGAAAACAACAAGTACTGACAATTCCAAAAATAAGGCTGCCTCTCGTTTGGCATATCATCTGGGAGTCATTCCGGAAAAAGTCCCTCTGGGAAGATGATGCACACCATAATTATCATTTATTCTAGATATAGGATTAGCGAAATAAAAAAATATCTTGTGTATTATAATGATTATATTGTGATGATAATTTTTTGCTCTTTTTTACAATAAAATTGGTTTGATCCTCTGTTTAGGAATGGTTCAGTTTAATTTTTAAGGATTGACGAATTTTACCATCTTGGTTTTTTTATAAAACAACAACAATTAACTTAATAATGTTTCAAAATTTACGAATTTTTATTAATAGAAAATTAGAACGCTCCGTCTCCAACTTATTTCACACATCAACAGCAACGATCGCTTGCAATCATTTTTGTTGCATGTTCGCAATTTTTGCAACTTCATGCTCCGAAATGTTAGACTAGAGGTGGATCTGGGGATAGAGCGTCCGCCTTCCAATGAGGTGAACCGGGTTTGAATCCCAGCACTGGCTGGTCGATACGAATTTCGCCCCCGCCTCGCACTGACTACAGTGCTGGCGTAAAATATCCTGAGTGGTAGACGAAGCATGGGTTAAAGTCATCGTGGGAGGTTTTCATGGCTTTTCTCTTCATGTAGCGCGAATGTGAGTTAGTTCCATCAAAAAGTCCTCGGCGAACTCAATATTTGATCCAGGGGCTCCCTTGTCTTCTGGATTGGGTTAAAAATTACAAGGCTAAGGGCCTGAACAGTAGTTGTCGTAGGGCCGGGATAGTCTGGTCGGTAGGGCGCTGGGCCCATATCCAAGAGGTCGTGGGTTCGATCCTCGCCGGCCGAAGAATCCCCGTGTAGTAAATGGTGACTGATGCACGTTAAATCTGTCGAGTCTCAAAGTCCTCCATGTTCCCACAACAAATCAATACCTCTGGGGATACTGATCCAGGAGTTTCCTTGTCTTCTGGATTGGTTCAAAATTACAAGGCTACGGAGTTGAACGTAAGTAGTCGTAAACCCATGAAATTGGGTCGGCTGTTCAACGACGGTTATAAAATAAAATAAAATAGTTGTCGTAAACTCGAAAAATTATGTTTACGACTATATGTATAGTCGTAATATTTTTAATATATATATATATATATACCCCCCCCCCCCTATTTCATGGTTTTCCAAATGTCTGAATTTGTAACAAAATCCGCACTCACAGTCATATTTTATTAAAATATAAAATGTTTTTATCAAGTTTTTTAAAATTTATGGTGCTCTTTCAAAAAATGAAAGAAAAAACATAATTTCTAGACAGAATTACTTTTAAACATCTGTGATTTCAGAATTTTTGTCATTATTTTTATTTTTTTATTTTATCAATTTAAAATTCCAGCTGAAGCAAGACAGTCACTGGCGAATTTCTTTATTTCCGAAATGAGAACAGAAAAATTAGGGGAGTTTCTTTCCTTTCCGATGAACAAGAAAAGTATCTTCAGAATATAATTCTGCAGAAAAAAAGAAGAAGAAAAGTTATTTGCTTTTGCATTTTTTTCGGCTATTTTATTGTTTCCACTCTTTCTTTACTTTGTCTTTAAATTTAAAATCTATAAATATGAAGATGCAAAGTATAACAGTTTTGAAGATCTATGGACACGAAAACAACAAATAACAACATAATGCTTTTTTAAATTTATTGTTGTGTTTTTGTCGGAGAAAATACTAACTTCGTTAAGTCATGAAAAATTCTTGGAATCAGTCATAGAAAATCATGAATTTGAAAATCTAAAATGTAGCAGATACCCTGTTCTTGTTATTTTTATTATTATTTTTCTTTTCCCCCCTTTTTTTCATTGTTCTGTATTTTTTCCCCCATGTTTTCTCTACATTTTGAACTTATTTTATGAGTTCTATTTACTTGCAGCTTATGCGCATTAAATAAAACTTATTGTTTTTCTTAATTTTCGTGTTTTTTTTCTTTTTGTATTTATTTATTATGCTATACATATATATATACAAATTTTTTTCCCCAAAATTAAATTTTTCTTTTTCTTTTAACAAACGACAACTGATGATACTTAAAAATTCTTTTGACACAAGAACATAAGAAAGATAATGTGTGTTTAAAGAAAATCTAGAATCAGATAAACGTATGATACTATTTAGGTGTTACTGAATTAAGTATGTATAATTTTGTTAAAACTAGAATTTCTAGAATAACTTTAGCTATATATCTGCCGTTTTGGTCAGGTTACAGCCTTTCATTTTATATGTTTCGTATGATATTTCCGAATAGAGAAAATATCAATCATTACTTCATTTGTAAAATATAAATAAGGGCCTTACGCACATTTAACAAATTCACCATCGTCCATGATCCCCTGACAGTGATCGTATTGACCATGAAAATTACTGAGAATCTGAATATTTATTTTAAATTTAAATTCTCGGATAACAGTAAAAATATTCGAGTCATTCGAAATCTGAATTAAGAGGAACATGATTATTTTATTTGTTTATAAATTAAGTTGAAGAAAAATTGTAGGCAATATTTGACATTCTTTTCTTTTCTTTTTAATGTGCAAGATGACTTGATATTTTGATAATGCTAGTTTACAAATACATTTCATGACCACTAAATTTACGATTGTTTTCAGCAGAAATGCTATTCATGTTCCATTTATCCAATTCAATTCTTTTGTTATCTTTATTTTTAAAAAAAAATCGCCTTATTTAGTATACTTCATGAAAAAGTTTTACATTCAAAATTTGGAATTTCTTCTACATCGGAAATTCAGTTTAAATTAAAAATAAATAAATAAATAAAATAGGAAAAAGTCATTATAAAGTTTGATTTTAAGGTCACGTTTAATTTATTGGAAGAGAATTGTAATTATTTAAGAGTATTATTCAAATTGTAATTATCTACCATCGGTTCCAAAATGTCGTGCTAGTTATAAAGCTTTTTTTTTCAATAAAAAAAAAAGTATTTTTATAGTGTGATCACTCGGACTGGCATAGTGTTAGATTTAACCCAATATTTCAAATTAACTAAGAATAAAAAAGAAAAAAAAAGTCCTCTGAAATACAAGTTGAGAATGATTGTGAGAATACATTTTCAAAGATATGTGCCCCACTTGGTAGATATATAGTCCTTTTTCAGGAACAGACTTTTGATGGCTAATAAGTGCTACTTTGGTCTGAAGAACCAATTAAAATCGAAATTCCTCTCCATTGGTACAAAAGTAAATCTATACAAAACCTTAATCAGACCAATTATTCTATATGTTAGCGAGACCTGGACAATTAATAAAACAGAGGAAAATAGACTACTCATTTTTGAAAGAAAGATCCTTCGGTCAATTTTTGGAGCAGTTAAGGAAAATAATATTTGGAGAAGTTTTTACAATAAGTGAGATGTACAATAAATATAGATTACCTAATATTTTGAGGGTTATTAAGGCCTAGAGGATCAGATTGCTGGGGCACGTTTTTCGGCGTGAAGATTTGGATTTAGTTAAAAAAAACTACTTTTTCGAAAATTGGAGGAACTAGAAGAAGAGGGAAACCAGCTACAAGATGGTTGGACAGTGTTGAGAAGGACTTAAAATTGTTGGGAATAAACAGGTGGAAAAATCTGGCTCTAAGTCGCCCTGTCTGGAGGCAACTAATTGAGAAAGCCTTGGCCTGCATTAGGCTGTAGTGCTGAAGAAGAAATTTTTACATTAACTTTTATTTATTTTTCTTAAAGAAATAAGATACGTTTCACGACTTTTATATTATTCTAGCTCGTTGCGCTCACCAACCCCACGATAGCTACAATAATTTTTTATTTCTTGACCATAAATGGATTGTTACATCTAAATTAAAAAGTTTTCAATAGAAAGACCCAAAAGTATTTTACTGTAATCAAACATATTCTGCTTTATTGATTAAGTCTGTGATTCTATTAGAGCGAAATTTATACTACACCATTGCAACTTTATAGATAATTTTGTTTTTTTAATTCCCCCCCAGAGTTTATTTATTAATAGTGTGAAGAGTTAATTCATAATTAAGTTTTACAATTTTGCATTCATTATTTGTTGACTGGACGGAATTTTTCACAAAGCTTATAATAAAAGCAAAAATAAGTTATTTACAATTTAATAATTTTAAAATAGTTAATAAGTTGTGATACCGATTCAAATATGTTTACTATGAAATCTTACGAAATAAAGTAGTATCATTGAACTATTTTATGATAAAGAAACGTCTCTTTCAGTTTTGAGCCTTAAATTTGGAATATTAATCAAAATAAAAGATGTAATAAAAAATGTAGATAGATAAATATTATAAATAAATACTTTTACATTAGGGATAAAAAATATTTTATAGGTAAACACTTTTAAATTAGGTATAAAGAATATTTTAATTAATTTTATTCTATAAGATTAATTATTTTTATTTCCTACTTTTTTTTAGTTTTTATGCAATTAAATATTTTTTTCCTTGTTTGTTTGCAATATTACGGAGGAAGTTTTTAGAGATTGCTAATTATTGATGACATTATATATATAAAGTACTTAAACAATCATTAGTTAGCAATGTAATGAACAGCAATGCTGGAATTTATGCTTTTTTCAATTATGTCATTAATTGCTGCTTTTGTCCTGAGACTTAATAAAAAGTTTTGGGCTTATACAAGATAGTAGATAACCATATGAATTGAATGGTGTATGTTATTTATAATTTTTTTTCTCCGAAAACTTAGATGACCTCATTGACTTACATGATATTTTCTAATTTCGAAATTCATGAACACAAATTTCATAGTGATAGATAGTAAGATTATAATTAGATCTCAGCCTTTCACTTATTCTATAGCTTTTTTTTGAAATTTTTTTTATTTAATTTTGAAAGTTTGAAGTTTGTAAATTTGAAAATTATAGAAATTCACAGTCTTCTCTTCTCTTGTTTTTTTAAATATATATATATATATATATATATATATATATATATATACAGTGGTGGCCAAAAGTGTGGACAGTTTTTGAAAGTTTCATGTTTTTGAACTTTGTGTGCTTGTAGAATATATTAATTTTCACTTAAATACAAACGTTTATATATCAAATTGAAGGTAATTTAATGTAGAATTTCATAATAAATACATTATTACAATATCTGTATTACAAAGAAGGTTATGCAACAAATAGTCAGATCTATCTTAGATTTGCATTTTTTTAAAGTGATACTTACACAATCAATACTTAGTAGGATAACCCTTATTTTTTAAGACAGCTTCACAGCGTCTTTTCATCGAGTGAACGAGTGTTTGGAGTTCATCTTTCGTAATCACATGGTGCCAAGAATCAATTATAGCTTCAATAAGTTGTCTTTTATTGGATGGGCATTTTTTTTGTACAAGAATTTTTAAACGTTGCCACAAATTTTCAATTGGATTGAGATCAGGACTGTTTCCTGGTCATGGTAATATATCCATGCCTTTATTTTGAAACCATGTTTTGCATACTTTCGCTGTGTGGTATGGAGCTGAGTCCAGCTGAAAAATAAATGATGCGTTGTTGGGGAAGAGATCCCTGATGGAAGGTATCAATTTTGGTTTCAGGACAGTTTCCGTGTATTTTTTAGCATTCAGGATGCCATCAATCACTTGAATTCGGCCCACACCATCTGCAGACATACATGTCCAAAACATGACATTTGTTGGGTTTTTTGTAGTTGCTTCAATGCAATCAGGATGAAGTGCTTCACCTATTCTACGTCTCACGTATTTTCTGCCATCACTACCAAAGAGCGATATTTTACTCTTATCGCTCCAGATTACTTGCTTCCATTGATTTTCTGACCATTTAATGTGTTCTTTTGCCCACTTAACTCGTTTTCCGCGTTGATTTTGATTTAAATATGCTTTTTTTACTTAGAATTCTAACTTGTAGTCCAAATCCTGATAACCTTCTTCTTATTGTTATTGAACTTACTGCAATACCCGCTGCATTCATTTCAAATCTAATGGCATCTGATGAAATTTTTCTATCTTGAAGGCATAGCCGTTTCATTTTTCTATCAGCAGTAGCACTTGTGCATTTTTCCGGCCTGATTTGGCATCCCGAAGGCCAAAAAATGCATCGAAACTGTCCAGAAACCAAAATTGATACCTTCCATTAGGGATCTCTTCCCCAACAACGCACCATTTATTGTTCAGCAGGACTCAGCTCCATGCTACACAGCTAAAGTATGCATAACATGGTTTCAAAATAAAGTCAAAGATATATTACCATGGCCAGGAAGCAGCCCTGATCTCAATCCAATTGAAAATTTGCGGCGACGTTTGAAAATTCTTGTACGAAAAAACGTCCATCCAATAGAAGACAACTTATTGAAGCTGTAATTGATTCTTGGCACCATGTGATTACGAAAGATCAACTCCAAACACTCGTTCACTAGATGAAAAGACGCTGTGAAGCTGTCTTAAGAAATAAGGGTTATCCTACTAAGTATTGATTGTGTAAGTATCACTTTAAAAAGATGCAAATCTAAGATAGATCTTACTATTAGTTGCATAACTTTTTTTGTAATGCAGATATTGTAATACTGTATTTATTATTAAATTCTACATTAAATTACCTTCAACTTGATATGTAAACGTTTGTATTTAAATGAAAATTAATATATTCTATAAGCACACAAAGTTGAAAAACATGAAACTTTCAAAAAATGTCCACACTTTTGGCCACCACTGTATATATATTTATATGTATTGTCGTTGCCAGAATGTTCTCAATATCATAATGCGAAAACTATTTGGTGAATTTGTTCACACAATTATAAAAATGATATTCTGATTTTGAATTGTTATTCACGCTTGCATTGGTTTTTGATTTCTTTTCTTTTCTTTTTTCAAACACTAAGCAATTTTAGTTTGACAAAAACTTTTAGCTGTAAAATTATAATTTTTTTCTTGCTGTGACGTATTTGCTTGAAGATGTGCATCAACAGTTTCCTTTTTCTAAGTTTCGAATTAGTTTTTGTGTTTCTAAATTATTCAGTTTCTTCTTTTTTACGATATTCGGCTTTATTGATGTGAAGGAAAAACTAATCGGAGTATAATTATTGTTTTTTTTCCTTTCCTTTTTTTTGCAGCCATCTATTATTATGTCAGAAGATATGAAGGACCATAGTGCTTCTTTTTTTAAATTCTGTACTTGTTCACTTATAAAATTCCGTTTTCAGCTTTTCATTAAATTTCAAACGTATAATTCGGATATACTAACAAAAATTAGTATGTCAACTCTCCATTTTGCAAAAATAATATGATAATTTATTTTTCAGTTAAACTTTTTGTATTTTTTCTATTAGGAGACTTGGTGTTATTATTCGAGTAAATTGAAATTGAGAGATTTTTAAAATTTTCTCGGAGGTATTTTCTATTTCAGATTGTTGGATCTGCTTTACGTCAGATTTTTGTTTGTTTAGTTGAAGTTTAGCTGATTATTCTTCCTATAATTTTTCTCAATTAATGCTGTTTATTACAATAAGCTGCGCAGCCTTGTAAAATCAGTAAGATTGATTCTACAATTTTTTGCCTTATTTAAAAAAAAAAACGGATATAAATTTAAATTATAAGGCGTTACTATAATGTATTTTAAAACCAGTTGAAAAATATTAAATTCAAACCATATGAGCAGATAGATTTTTAAGGATTTCTAATTTATAAGTTTTAAGTTTGCGCGAAGGAATGAATGGAATTCATATCCCGTGCGCGTTTAAATAATACAAACACAATTTGTCGAAGCCTAGAAGTTACCTTACTCGAAGTATTCTTTACGTGGCGCTAGGTGGCGCTTTGAGCAAAAAGTGAAAAGCTAGTATTCAAATAAAGTAGGGTTAACATAAGTACAAATTGCTTTAACGAGTTTAATGGCAACAAATTGGATCGGCCGGTATTTTGCTTTTGCTCTGCAATATTTTAGTTTTACAATTAAGATAAATATTTATTTATAAAATCGCCTTCCTTTTACATAATTTCTCAAGTTAGTATAGAATTTCCGTATATATTTTAGTTAAATGCATGCAATATTTTTATGTATAAAATTTTATTCGAGGTATTGAAATGTTGTGTTTACATTGCAAAATTTTTTAGCCTCTAGTAATTGTATGTCATTTATGACTAATGAAACTTCTTATCGTTAAAGTAGTTAGCTGATTTTGTATTTGATCAAATTTTTGTCCCATAATTTTTGTATTTTACATTCATATTTATGTAAATTTTTTTTACATAGTTTTTTTTTTCTTTTTTATTGTAAGTGGTCAGTGAATGATTTGAATCATATTAATTGCTTGAGATATACCGGGTATATTTTAATTAACTAGTATATGGCCAGAGATTTTCTTACCCGCTGTTTACCCAGACCCTGCAAAAGAATTTTACAACAAGGAATCACTTATTCAGCACAGCTATATTTAGAATAACAACCTTAAATTATTCAAGCATGCAATTTTGGGAATCCATGCATTCCATCAGTTTCTTAACAATCAAGCTGAAATAACTGCTTAAGCATAACTGTGCAAAATTTTAATTTAGAGAAACCCTTTAAAATGGACAACTTTGCGACAGAGAAATACATTCGCTAAGGAGCTGCTTTAGAGTTTTCTGCTAAAAATTTTATTAAGTAGTATGAAGAACATAAAATTTCTTCCATGAACTTTACATTAACCCTTGCATTTTAATTATATATCTTTTTTTAACGAAAAATCTGGTTTCACTAGAATAATATTATTATTAGAATATTAATTTTTTTAAATTTAAGTTTAATTCTCTCAGCAGAACAAATAAAATTGGGCGTAACTTTAAATTATTGTTAAATTGATGTTTTTCTCTGATGCAATTTTTTAAAGCTTTTTGAAGTGACTATTTTCTTGAGTTTTTTCAGGTTCTTTTTTTGTTGTTTCCAATGCTCTTCTTTCTACATACCATTTACTAATGCCTGGACGTTCAAGGTGTCTACAATATTGAAGTATACCTTAGATAAAGACTGTATTTTCAGAGCGTTTAAATTTTATGTTTGCCGTATTTTGAACTAGATATCACATACAGTATATATGTAATGTGACATAATCTGACTGACTAATGATATGTTCACGAGTATTCAATGTAACAGTATTTGACTCTAACGAAGTATAAATAGTTCAAAAATTAAATTCGTAAAACGGTGAGCGATAGACACAAGTGGTTTACATATTTTAATTGCATTAAAAAATTTATTGGAAACTTAGATACCTGCAACTTTTTAAAATTCGTTTATCAGTGTAATTCAATTTGCAAAATAGTTTGTGTTGTTAGAAAACTTAAAAGTTACTCTTGTTACAAAATTAAATTTAGAGTAACTGCAGATAAATTGTATGGATCAGTTTCAAACCATTGACCTTTCTAAATACAGATATCCATATAAATATTTCTTGATTTTAGAAATATCAAAAGTGTTTGTTTTTTATTTTTTTAAAAGTGCTAATTTTTCATTGGGAGTTTGTAAAAGGAGCTTAATTTCCTTGTTTTGGTAAAAGGAATTTTTATCACCATTTGCTTTTTTGCTGTGAATTACACAAAAAGCGTGGTTTTCTCAACAGTGTTATTCATTATGATCAGCTTTAACATATTGTCTTACATATCGTACAGACTTAGTCTTTATCGTAAGCCGGAAGAGAAAGAAATTTAGTTACTGGTCCTACTGACCTGTGACTAAATTTACTTGATTTCAGTCCCAATTATTAATGTCATTGATGTTTCAATAATTGTGATAATAGGTACATTTTATAGGTAATAAGTTTTTACGACTAATTTCAGGGGTTCAGTACTTAGATAACTATAATTTTTGTTTATCTTTTTTCTTTCTTTCTTTTTTCATTTTATGTTTGTTAAAAACGAATTTATTTCTTTTAGTCCATCAAAAAATGCCAGAAGCCAGAACATCAATGATTGATCTACAAGTTGATCCTGCCATATTAGCTGATCCAAGTAAATAATTTTTTTTTTTTAAAAATATAATTTGAGATAGAGATTTTTTTGTCATTTATGCACATTTTGTTGATATCCTTGATCTTTGGTCAAGAAATTTTTTTAGAAGATCTGTGTTGTGTAAAAAATGTATTTTACTTTATCATTGAATTTAGAGCATTAAAATTTTAAAAAGTTAGACATTTTAAGGGGTGACACGAAGGTTTAGTTACATTGATTATTTTATGCAGACACATTAGTTTATTAAATAAACTTTATTTGTATTATATTACTTTTAAGTTTTTAGGATGGTTTTGTTCATGTAAGTAGTACTGTTATTCAGAATAGTTAAATTTGTTTTGAGAACAGTAAATGCTCCTTTAAAATTTATATAGTAATAATATAGAGTAATTAATAATAATAGCTGAATATAGTAATTATCTTTAGAATAATTCGTGCTTTATAGTAATCAGAAAGTTTAATAATAATCCTAAAGTTTAATAAAGACAGAGCATTTTTATGTTAAAAATATACAATTCCAATTATTGTTTCTTAATTATTGCATCAAAATTATTGCATATTAAATTAAAATTAAATTTGCACATTAAAATTATTGCAATTAATTATTGCATATAATTATTGCATCAAAATCTTCACATGCTCAGAAAGTCTTTACTTATTCATTTTCATGAAAGCATCCGATAAATATGAAAGTATGCTTTGCTTTTCATCCCTTTCTAAAATTGTGTAACACAATTTAAAACAAAAAGTGCTGCCATTATGATAATAGGTGAGCTGTAATCTGTCTGCTTTATCGACTTGCCCTACCTATTTTACTATATTAAATTATTTTAGTCTTTTTTTTATTCATTTATTTTATTATCTTTGGCAAAATAGTATTAGTTTCTTTCTCATAGTACGCCACAGATCTCCCTTGTCAGAGTCTGCAGACTTTTTTTGCACTATATTTTTAGTATTCAAAAAATGAATTGAAAAATTGTACTTAAAAAGAATATATCATGTGCTTATTGATACAAACCTGTATTAAATAGCTTTAAACATGTAATGATAATGCTTTTCTTTTTTCTTTCTCTTTATAGTTAGCCGTCTTTTTTTATATTTTTTCGTATATTGTGAATTTTGTTGCTCTGTTATTTTATTATTTAAACTGTAATTGTAAGTTTAGTTTCATTTAATAGAAAATATTAAACTGTTTTTTTTTTCTTTTTTAGCTAAATGTTCTGAAGTCATAAAACAAGTTGAAGAAGTTTTTCAGCCCCTATTTATTTCTAAGAAGTCTGAAACAGTGCTCGGGGATTCCCATTTAGTTGTTTTTAGCAATGAAGATGGAACGTTAGTATTAAAAATATTTTCCTTCATTTTTTTCCCCCAATGTTATATCAATTTATCAAGATCATCAATTTTAACCAATATATATATATATGTATTTTTTTTTTTTTCAGTCTTACATGTATTTTTAAAAGTTATCCCTTTGGCTTAGTTACCATCACTTTTGAAGATTGTTTGGAGGAATCTAAAGAATTTACTAATCCAGTTTGTATTATTGTTTTAAACTTAATATTTTCTCTAAGTAATGTATATTTTGTATTGAAGCAAAGATGTAGAAATTTATTACTATTTGTTTTTCTGTCCTAGAAATTAGAAGATATACGAAAAAGTCTTCTGCAGCATATAAAATGTAAAGCTGAAAAGTACGTAAAATTGTTTTCTATCATAAAAAAAATAAAAAAATTCTTCAATTGTATTTCTATTAAGAAAATATGTATTTCTATTAGTTTTTCTCTTCATTTACATTGTTGCCATCTCTATTTTGAGTTTAGCAAAACATCAAATAGTATTGCTATGTATAAAACATAAAAAGGGGAAAAGACCCCCCCCCAAAAAAAAATAAATTTCATTGTTATTATAACTATTTGTAAATTTCCTATATTATATTATCTTATTACTAGTCATCTTATGTGTCACATTTATATTCACTTATGACCTTGCTATTCTTGATTGTCGTTGCATGCTGGTAATATTATAATTTAGCAGATTATACCATAATAAAAATTATAGTTAAATTATAGTGTATAATAAAAATACAATTATATGAGATTCATTACTTTAACTCATATTGAGAGTTTAGCTGCATTGAAAACATAAAAAATTAAGACGCATTAGCCAGACTTCACACTATATTTCTAACGCACTGTAAAGCCTGAATTACTTAAAAAGTTAAAGATGTTGAATTTTACAGGATGCTTGACTTTCCTCAGACCTAATTTAAAAAAATAAAAATACCTGTTATTATTTTTGACTTAATCAAGAAGAAAGAGTACACAAATCATAGCATCTTTTAAGTTTAAGTAAGTGCAAAACCAAACTTCAGAGAAAAGTTACTTTATTTTAAAGTTTAAATTGTAATTAGGCAGTATAATAACTATAAATGTTAATTCAGATTAATTTGATTCTTTACAATTTAAATCTATTTAGTTCTTCTTTCATAAATCTTTGAGTTCATCTTCACAAATCTAAAATCAATGTGATGGTGTTTCATTAACTTGTGTTGCAATCCTACTTTTTTATCGTACTTCTTTAATCTATTTATTTAATATATTATGAAAAAAATGTAATAAATAATGTGTTTCATTGAGAAGGTGGGAAAATTAAATAAAAACTTTTTTCTTAAGTACATGTAAATTTCTAGTGAAATAGTTTTTTTAAAATTTTTTATTACATGGTGTGTATACAAATTTAAAGTATTTTAAGTTTAGATCATAATAACTCATTATAAATTATTCCATTATTATTTTTTCTTTAAATTTTTGAAGTATCAAGAGCTATATGGTTTGAAGTTTTCATGTATCAATCATGAAATCATTCGTAGTTTTTATGTTTGAATCATTCATAGTTTTCATGCATGAAATCGTTCATAATTTTTATGTATGTATATATCTATTTATTTTTTCTTTTTAGAATACCTATTGTTAAAAGAGGATCTGCTGTTCCTTTATATTTTACTACTGCAGATGAGCGTATTTTAGAATATGATTTTGATAAAGTTATTTTTCTTGAAGATTCTCCTTTTCAAAATATAAAAATACTTCATTCTCCAACTCTTGGGAACTGCTTGCTACTTGATGATTTGCAAAGTTAGTCAAATTAAATTGTCTTGTTTGCTAGTAAATTAAAGAAGTGACTGTTAGTGAATTTGATACATAATTAATATATTGATAAAATCAATACTTCTCTTAGTGCTTTTGTTTATATTGTAAGTTTAGTATAAAAGTTATAAAATAAATTAAAATTGAATGTGATCATTAGATTTCTTATTCAGCGTTTTATAGCTCTTTTATGCTTCATGTTTTAAAAAATATTGTTCTTTTCCTTTTTATTTTTAACTATAGATATTTTTCAAAAATTTTACATTTGCTTCATAAGTTTTAATGCATAGACTTTGCCGTTTTTAAAATTTATCTGTTTTAAAAAAAAAAAAAAAAAAAAAAAATTTTTTTTTTTTTTTTTTTTTTTTTTTAATAAGTTGATAAGCAATTTTAATTTTTTTTTTTCCCATCTTTAAATGAGAAAAAACATTTGTGTTATAATAAAATTCGTATAATAATATAATTTGTACTAGTGACACAAAGGTCGATCCAGGCGGAAATCTTAGGGTTATTTTGTGACCTCTTCACAAAATTTAATTTAAAATTATCAATCACAATTCAAATTAACTTGTTTTTAAAATCTGCAATTGTGAATTGTATTCTCCTATTTTTTTAAAATCAATATTGTGGTTAATCTTCACGTGACATAATTATATTATTAAGATTACAATTCGTATAGCCATTTATCAAAAAAGTGGAGGATCCCTCCCTCTCATCATTGGTATGCGGCCAAGGAACCGGGCTCTTCACTTGTTCATGTAGGTGATAGAGCATCTCAAACAGCTATTTCCAGACTGGCAAGCAGACACACGAACAGTCTCTCGTACTTTAAAGGAAAAAAGACTTATGCAGTCTGCTCTAAATGTGAAGCCCAGCAGGCCTCAGCAGAACATATCCTCGACTGCTTGGGCCTTTCCAAGGAGGACTTATATGCTTCTCCACTTCTTGTAATCGACTTTTTGAGGGTCAACGACTTACTGGATCTTGTCTGACCTCGTCAGACAATTAGAGGATAAGCAACAACAACAACAATTCGTATTTGTGCAATTTTGATTTGTTTCTACACGATTTAAAGAAATTAAACATAGTAATTCGTATTCACATGATTTTAAATTACTCATCAAGGTTTAAAAATCACACGTCGTGATTTGTATTCTTGTGTTTTTAAAATTCAATATTGCGATTAGTAATCACATGATTTTAAAAATCAACTAGCACATTTCGTATTTGCACCTATCTTTGCATCTTGTTTTCTATTCAGATCATATAAAAATCCATCTTTTATCTACTGATTGAAGTTATAGACATTTTAAAGTTAAAAGTTCAGTTGTATGTCTAAAATTTTAATGCTTGTGTTTAAACAGATTTCAATTGCTATTTATCAATAAAAAAGTCCAATAAAAGGAAGAATTTGCAGAAGAGCGTTTTCCTGCCCTGTTTACTTGATTATTGTTTATGTTGTACAGTTTTGCATGATGTACAGTGCGCCGAGAAAAAAAGGACCACTCTGAATAAC
This sequence comes from Parasteatoda tepidariorum, assembly GCF_982258835.1. NCBI lineage: Eukaryota > Metazoa > Arthropoda > Arachnida > Araneae > Theridiidae > Parasteatoda > Parasteatoda tepidariorum. The sequence goes on from NC_141757.1 coordinate 81,075,119, forward strand.
TTTTGATCTAATGAGGTAATCTTTCTTTAATCTTTCAGGTTCTAGGTCTCTATCTTAATGGTTCGAGGGGGTAACCTCGAGTATGCTAGCTACTTAGTGCAGACAATATTTTAAGATACGAATTCAGGCGTACTTAAAATATTGTACTTTCATACACAGGGTTCCCACGGTCCTTGAAAGTCCTTGCATTTTTTTTTTGCTAAATTTAGGTCCTTGAAAGTGCTTGAAAAACGTCTTAGGTCCTTGAAAAACTTGATAGGTCCTTGAATTTGTCCAATACTGCCGGCGGAAAACTGCAGAAAATATTTTGTCCTCTTTTTACAAATGCATGGATGATGGTTAAAAGCTCTCTAAAATACTTCAATTATCCATGGATGGACCCTATGTCAATTGGAAATTCTATTAGAAGCTTCAGTGTGAATTAAAAGAGAAATATTCCCACCAGGTCATATTCATTGGCAGTTGTGGATTACACATAACGAATAATGCTTTTAAACATGGTGAAAATGGGATATGTTCCTTCAAATTTTTATTTTCAGAAAGAATTGTTGCTGCATAACATTTAGAGAAGGTTGTGTAAATTATGGATAAATAATTTCAGAAACGATGTTTAATAGAGGAGAGGGGGGTTATGGAATAGTCATGGAATATGGAATACCTAAGATTTAGCTCTGTCTTTCATGCAGCCTTCACATGGAAATACACAGGATTAAAGGATTTCACCATTAACACCTCATTACCATTAGTGCTGAAAATGATTGTGCTGAATATGATTTTGTGAATTAACATGTAAAACCAGTAGGGTTGTTTTTAAAAAAATATAAATTTTAGTCCATAATACATATACTCTCTTCTCTCTATATAGGCAAAGCATTTAGGTATTATATTTGAAATTAATTATTGCCACAACAAGCATTGTTGCTTCTAGTAAAATAGAAGAGAATAATTTTTAATATTGGTCTTAGATTAAGGTCCTTGAAAAGTCCTGGAAAGTCCTTGAATTTCAATCTCATCATAGAGTGGGAACCCTGATACAAAAACTTACTTTCTCTGAATAAATATATCCTTTTTTTTGACAGATTCAAATTTTTAACATCCAAAATATAAGGGGTAGCAGCCATCCTGGAAATATGGTTCAATTAGTTTGGTCAGGAGTACGACCCAAAGTTTGAACTCCTTAATGTTAACTTTTCTTTTTGCATATTTTGCTACATCCCGAACATTTTAAGCAAATAGAAAAATTTATGTACACAATTATAAAATTTGTTAATTCAAAGATAATTCTTTGCAAAAAATAAATTTCAGTATATATTTAATATTTAATTTATATAATAGTTGAAAAAATTTTTAATTGTAAGGTATAAAATTTTTTACATCTTTTTAAAGTATCTAATTTTACATGTCAAAATACAAAATTTTAGCAAAATCAATTAACTAGTTTTAGAGAAATCGAATTTTTAAAAAAAATTTATAGTTGAAACTCGATTTCTCAGGAACTATGCAACCGATTTTGTTCAAAATTTGTATTTTGCCATGTAAAATCACATACTTTAGAATGATGTAAGAAATCGTATACCTTTTTGACCATTAGTAAATAAAATGATAGATAATTTCTGAAATTTATTTTTTGCTTTTGCATTTTTTTTAGTTTTAGATAAAAAAATTTTAAAATTGTGTGCAAAAATATTTCAATTCACTTAATAAGTTCTTGAGATTTGGTGAAATATACAAAAAGTAAAATTAACATTAAGCAGGGATGTGATTCTTCCGCGAATTCACGGATTTCCGCTTTTTTTCAGATTTTTCCATTTTTTTCACTAATTTCCGCATAAATTTTTTTGCACAAGTAAAAATATTTTATGAGGAGTTTAATTTTCCTCGGAGCATAAGTATTGAAGTCCTCATTCCCTCCTCTGAAGTTTCTGTAAAAATCTTTTCCTAGGGATAAAACTGGTTGACCTTTTTCATTAAGGGATTCTCATTAATTCGGAACTTTGGTTCGCTCTTTTGACCAAACTATGGAGATCATATTTCCCAGATTGCAGTTATTTTCTAGATTTTGGGGATTAGAAATCTGAATCTGACGAAAAGAAGGTATGTTTATTCAGAGAAAATATGATTTGTGTCAGATTTTGTAACTTAAAACATTATCAGAACTAATTAATTAGCATATTTGAGATCATCCCCTCAAATCATTAAGATAGAGTCCTAAAACATGAAGATCCAACTATTAGATAAAAAGTTATTTAGGGTGATCGGTTTTTTTTTGTTGCTCACTTTGTATATGTGTTATCCTGTGGACAACTAATTATCTCCAAACCTTTATTTGATATTATGATCTAGCAAGGAATAAAATTTTTTAACAAATCATTGTAAAAAAAATTTTCTTAGTATTTTATTAACTGCATATACTTATTTCGAAATATTTTAATTAAACATAAAATATAGTGATTGCTATATTTATATAATATTTTTGTTAAACATAAAATATAGTTAAGAAATTTTTGCAAAAATAATTTTCATTTTTCATAATGTTTCTCAAAAATAGGCCTTAAAAAGAAATTCTGGATCGACCCCTGGATACAATTTTCCTATTTGAATTCAATAATTATTGAAACCGTAATTACTCATTACGTCAGTTACGTATATAATTTATTGAACTATTTCTAATTCTGGTGTAATATTCACGAAATATTGAAAACTCTTTTAGTTCTTAATCTTTAAAAGGACGTAAATATCACTTTGTATTTTTTTAACTTTGAAATGGTCTATTTTTTGCCTTTTGTTTGTAACAGCTTAGTAAGCATTACTTAATCTTACATTACTAGCTGCTAGAAAATATTATAAAAAGTAGAAACATCATTAAAAATATGTTCAAAATTGTTAATGCAAGACAAATTAAACTTGTCTTTTGTAATTATTTCTTTTTTCTTCTATGTAATTGATATTATTCTTTATTTGTATACAGATTTAGCAGAAAGTGATTTAAATTACACAAGGGGTGTAATGAAGTATGGTACAATTCCCTATGCAGGAAAGGATGTCCTTATTCTTGGAGGAGGAGATGGTGGTTTGTTACATGAATTACTGAAAGAAAAACCAAAATTTGTTACAATGGTTGATATATCCTTTCTATTGTATATGATTTAAAGTTGCAACATATTGCTGTAAATTTTTTAGTGAGTTGTCATGCATAAGTAGTTAGATATTATTGTTATTTTAAATTGATTATTGCTTTTTAAACTAATTTATTGTAAAATTATTTAACTTAGAGGATTTTACTAAATTTATATATATATATATTTCTTTATCTTTAAAAATATTCTAAAAGCAATTTATGATGTTAAACCTCGTTATTAGGGTATCCTGCCTGTAAACGGAAAATTTTTTTGGCACCAAGAATGTCCGCTTAACCGAGGTTTCACTGTGTGTGTATATACATATATATATATAACCTAGATATGAGTTTAAGATAATGCCATTATATTAAATGTAAACATAATTGGATTATGTTTTTATTCTTTAAGGAATTATATTTACTTGAGAGCTTTAGAAGTTTATAAAGATACATAAATAAGAATACAATAATATACAATTTTTATTACAAGAAAAAAAAATTGAGATGACTGATTTTGAGCACTTCATACATCTTACATATCTCTCATATACTTTTTACACATATCTCTTTAATGACTTTGGTATCTGTGAATTTCTACAAGAAGTCTGTCAATGTCTTAAGTTAGAGCAAACTCGTAGCTCTTGAATTTCACGATAACTTAGCTTTTTTTTTTATATAAATTTTTTTCTAAATGTTTCTTTTCATTAATTTCATTTCTCCATTTATTAGATAATACTATTTTTTCTCAAATGTCCAAATTTTCCTAACTATTCAAAATTTTTCAAGATACTGCTTGTTCTCATTCTTTTTTTGTTTCTTAGTTTTTTTAATAAATTTAATTCTGTTTATTGATTTACCAAATAACATAAACTATCATAAATATTAAGAAATTTGCTTAGCCTTTTTAAAAGGCAAGTTTTTTTTTTCTGTCCGTCAGATATTAAATAATAGTTTTTTTAGCCTCTTTTATACTCTTTCAAAAAGACATATATTTAAACAAATATAGCAAGTCTATTTAACAAATTATTAAAATTTGGCTGTTTATAATTTAAAACAGATCAAACATATCGAAACTTATTTTTCCTTGTAATAATAAACTTTGTTTTTATTGAATACATTTTAAAAGAATTTCATTGTTATGTATCCATTTAATTGCATGTTGAAAGTATTTTTCTTAATTGGGCCACATTGACCAAATGGTTATAGATGCCTGTCGATTACATTTAAGAGGCTGTTGTGGTGATTCTTTAGACAATTTAGAAGGTCCAAATTATAAAGTAAGTATTTATTTAAATAAATTGTTAATTGATTAGAACTTATTAATGTAGTAGCTATATGAAGACTTGGAAAAAAATTAATGTAAATAAAACTTACAGAAATAATGTTAGGTCAATTTGTGCTGTCACCATCAGAAGTGCTAAACTGCATGTTCTGGCTACTCTTGATATTTTTAGTGCTTATGAAATAATAGTTTTTTAATGTATTTAAAATTTTAATAGCATTCAAAACATCACAATATGTTTACTAAGTCCTAGATGTACTTGTTTGATTTTAAAAAAAAGTTTCAGCAGCTAAATTATTTAAAATCTGATGTAAATATTTAATATCTCTCTCAATTATTTAAATCACTCTAAATGTTAGAGAAAACTTTTATGGATTTTTGCTGGAGAAGTTGGTAGATAGACCAGCTCTATAAATTAGCATTGCTTCAGGAGCTGTATTAGTATTGTATTTCTCGATATCTTTTAGTATGCGATCTTGTATTTATTTCCTTATATTATTTGCAAGGGAGTAAGTAACCTTAGTTTGTCACCAAGTGATTTAGGCTCACGTTTTTGTGATGTTAAGATAATTTATTTTGGTCATTTTTATTAAAAACTGTTATGTGTTATGCAATAGAAACGAAATTCATACTGTTTTTTAAAGGATAATAAGATTTTTGTTCCCTATAGTAACAAGAAATAATAACTGCCTTTTTTTTTTGAATTTGTGCCTTTTGAAACTTTACCAACTTTTATTTTCAACAAATTTTTTATAAATTTGTTAGTGATTATCTTAAAAATTGTCTTCTTTTTACATATAAATTAAGAGCACTAAAAATTTTAAGTGCATCTAATTCGTCACACTAAATGAGTTACTCTGAAATTTCATAAGAAATATTTTTATCATCAATGTTTGAGAATTTTATTTAATTTGAAAATTTGACATAAATATAATATATTTTTGCATGCTACATTATACTTTTAGCTGTGTCCCCTGCTTGCTGCATTCCTAACTCTAAATTGCTTCGCAGTCTTGGTTTCTTGTTTTGAAACAGAAATTTCTTTGAAAACAGAATTTTATTCCATTTTATATGTTTTATTAATCCCCTGATGAAATAATGATCTTTACCCTATTTTTTTTTGTAATTTTAAATCTACTCAGAAGACAAGTATTAGAACAAACACATCTTCAGTGACTTTTGGTGCAAATCTTAACTGGCTTCTGCATTTCAGAGATTGGGAAACTACTGAAATTTCCCAAAGGCAATAGATCTATGACCTTTGATGTAGTTGCCTTTGAGTATAGTTTTTGTTAACAGTCTAGCTTATGTAGAGAATTTATTTATTTAAGGGTAGCATAAATTTCTATCGTGATTTTTTGTTAAAAAAAATTACAGCTTTTTACTTGCATTGCAACTATTTGCTAGTCTCATAAAAAGTATGTCTAAGCTTGGCACTTACGTTACTTGCTTTATGCTTTTTTTGTGTGTAATATTTGTATATTTTGTAATAAAAATGAACTATCTTTATAATAACTCATTGATCAAAAATTTAGTAGGATAAATGATAGAAATTGATCATTTTCTGTATTTTTTGATGTAATATATTTCCAGCTGATTTTGCGATAATATTTAAAAGAGTTTAATATTGTATAACCAAAAGCCAAGAACCCTTATCTGTTTAAGATTTATTTTATGAGTAAATTGAACATTACTAATTTCAAATATAGTTATCACTATCTTTAAATAGTTAATTATTTCTTGAACTTCTATACTTGATTCTTTTTTAAAAACTAGCTCCTCAATAATTTGTATTTCGTAATTCAACTTGTATGATAATAACTATCCAAAGTATTGTTTCTAGTATTATATGTGGCTAAATAATTTGAAAATGTTTGTGCTCGATGTTAGCATTGCGTAATTATTTATTATGAAACTCGTTAATTATTATCTTTTTTTCTTCTTCTTTGCTTGCAACATCAGCAAAGGATGCTTATAATATAAATATTTCTAGATATAAATTACGTGTCCTACTTTTTTTTCAGCAAAGAATATATGGTCATTCTTAAAATGAAAAGTGTGAAAAGTTTTGAAAAAAAAAAAAAATATACTCTTTTTGAAGTGCAAAAGCCGTCAAATAATTTGAAATCATTTTGTTTCACTTTTCTTCTTTACCTATAGTATTAATATTGCATTTGTCAGGTAAAAAAAAAAGGAGGAATATAACCTGGATATCTTATTTCTTTGAAGGTCTGTTAATAGGATGATTCTATTACTACAGGGTGCGTAGCGTTTGTAAAAAGTACTTAAAGGTGCTTTTTTGGGGATTTCGTTTTTAAAAGCTTTTAAAGGTGCTTTTTTCAGCTGGCGTTTTTAAAAAATGCTTTTTTTTTCCGAATAATTATTTTTTTCCCCTTCAGTGATATCTGGTGGATCCCTTGCATTTCACGAAAAATGGGGAGTTTGGTACGTGATCATTCACGCGGACTTCATGTCATACCCACGTTATGACTTGCGCATGCGCGCACACTTGAAACCGAAACCCGAGTGCTCCAATTCGGATAGAGAATATCAGATCCTTATGAAATGTTTTTTTTAAAATTTATTTTAATTTTGTTCTTGTTTATTTTATTTTACTTCTAACACTTTTTTGACGTAGGGGGTAAGGATACTTTTGTTCTGAGTTCAGGGTCAAGTTGAATTCACTCGGTGATGTGGGAAAGTACTGATTGTTTCGATTTACGCCCGTTTCTTTTTGGTTTTTTTTAACGCTAAAACTGTTCATGAAAAGTTTTTGTAAAGTGCTTGAAAAGTTTTTAAAAAGTGCTTATTTTTGATTCAAAGATTTGGCTACACACCCTGTACTATGTTTGTACATTGAAATTTCAGTCTCTTGAAGATAAATAAAACAATTAATTAAAATAACCATGATTAGAATATTTCTTATTTATTTTGCTAACTGTTATATTTAACTATAAATTTTGGTGTTTTCTACAACACTACAAGGTTTTGCTAGTGGATTTTATGTATGAAGGGCTTTAGCAATGCCATTTTAAAAAATAAATAAATTAAGCCCGCTATTGTCTTCTCAGACATAAGCCATCTTGCAATCCAATACAATCTTGAAATAGCTCCAGAAAGTGAGAGGGCACGAAAGTCATCACAGGAACGAATGTCAAGAAGAGAGGGGCAATCAAATAGATGCTCCCCAGTCATATGCGAAGTGTTACAGAACACACAAAGAGGTGAATTGACCAAGTTAATTTTAAATAAATTTGCCTGCAAGTAGTCATGTCCAGTAATTATTGTAAGACAAGCAACTCCCTTGGCCCTGGGATTTAGCAATGCCATGGTAAGTCACATTTTAAAATGGGGAGAATAATTTTTGCATATCTCATGAGATATATCTCATGTAGTCAATGAGATGTTTCTGTGTATTGGGTCATTTTTTAGTAGAAATTTCGGAAGCGAATGAAGTAATTATCAGGAAGCAATATTAAGGAATAATCAAGTGTAAAAATATATATAGTCAAGTCATAAGTGGAGAAATTTTTATTGTCATTACATTGCCCAAATTTCTTTATATAAGGGTCATTCTCACAAAAACAGTCATTTTCATGTCCCCAGTATATTTTATGTTTGTTTTACAGCTTACGAAAAAAAAAATTCAGGGAAAGTGTCCTTCAGAATGCAAGCTAACAAAAGAATAAAAATAAAACTATCAATTTTTATTTTTTATTTATTTTAGGTAATTAAAATATACCAATATGTCATTCCCTCACTTGTCCCCACTGCTGATTTAAAAAAAGAAAAAAATTGTTACTGAAATAAAATTTTTTTTTTTACAAATTCGTGATTTTTATTTCAGAATACTAAAATATAGAATTCAGAAAATCAATTTTAAATTTAATTTCTGATAAAAATATTAACACAGCACTATTTTAAACTTTGTCCCCAGTGTTTCGCGTCATTCCCTCACAACAATGTTCTTATCACCTGCAATCTTCTTAGAATAAAAATATTTTAATAAAAACTTCAGAAGTTAACAACTGACATCATAGAACAAAATTGCAGTATGTTTCCATCTTCAACTTAAAGAAGCCTTGCTGTGGAATAAATTTGAATGAATCAAACCAGGTAAAATTTTTTACATTTGTCATTCCCTCATGTCATTTTTTAGAGTAAAATAAAATACAACTTCATCGAGAAAGTGGATAATTATATGTTGCTTTCTTGTATGAATATAATTGTATGGGATTGACTTCAGAAATTAATTAGGCCTAACTGTTATTTTTAAATTTTATTGAATTCGTCATTCCCTCACTAGTGTATAAAGTGAGGGAATGACGCTGAAGTGAGGGAATGATTCAAGATGAGTATATTATAAAATTTTTTTTTGTTCAATCGTGCAAGCCAATTTTATTTCCCAAACCTGTAAAAACTATTAAATATATAAGAGTAAGTTACAATAAATATTAGATATACTTAGTATGTTATCATTTTCAAACTTTAGGTAGATGTAACTTAGATAAAAACATGTATTAAAATAAAATATCATTCCCTCACTATTAGTGTCATTCCCTCACTTTTTAAATAGTGAAAATAATTAATTTACTTATTAATTAATTTGAAAAATAAATTAAAAAATTAATAAATTAATTTATTATAAATTAATTAATTATAAACTAATTATTTAAAAAATTAATTAATTTAAATATTAAGTATATTTTATAGGATATATACTTTCTTTATAATGCCATTACATATTTCTATTAATATAAAAAGTTTCAGAGCTTTTTATTCACTTTACTTTTTCGGGATTTTATGAACTGAAAAATGACAGTTTTCGTGAGAATGACCCATAAATCCTTTATTTATGGAAATTTCTGTAAACTTTTTTGCTGTCTTACTCATAGGTTATTATCGATGACTGTCTAAAACTTCTTGATCAGTACAAAGAAGAAGGAAGAAAATTTGATGTGATAATCAATGACTTAACAGATATTCCTATTGCTACATCACCTCAAGGTAGAAAATAAGTTGGACTCATTTTCTCTATCATTGATAAAATATTAAAATAGAAAAACAATGATTAAAATAGTTTGTCATATTTTTAAAGATATTTTTGAGCTGTGACAGCCAAAATAATATCTATCTAAAGTAATCTGAAATATTAATATAAAATTTTTCATGATCACCTGTACTGTTTTCTGAAAAATAAAAACCTACGGCACTCTATCACTATATTGGAAAGAAGGATTAGCTGCAAATATTTAACTGCATGTTAAAATAATATTGCATCTAAGGAACAGCAAACAGAACTCTATTTATCAGCCAATGTAATGTTGCACTGAAGTATTGGTTCATAGAGTTTTTTAAGTTTTTGCCTAAAATATTGGAGTATAGTTACACCTTCAAAATATTTTTATATTAAGAATTATCACTGATTAAAATTTCAATCATATAAAAGTTTATTCAAATTGTATAAAAGTTTGTACTAAATAGAGAATTTTGCCTGATAAAAACTATTTTCTGTAATGAATAGTAATATTAGTACTTATCTACAATTTATGTTCAAAATTTAAATGTAAGTAAATGTGAAAGAAAAATTTCTTGCTAAAATATCACAAATATTTGCCATATTTTTGGTTTTTTTTAGTATTTTGATATAAATAGGTGATAATGCTATTGTGCATTGCTGTTAATAATAGACACTAATTATGAATAAAATTTTTCCAGGAGAATTGTGGGATTTTGTGAAGAAGATTGTACTGAAATCTTTTGCAGTATTAAAGGATGATGGAAGTTATCTTAATCATGTAAGAAAATTATTTTTAATTCTTTTTTTTAATTTTGCAAATTATTTTCTGCTGCATTTTTTTAATACACTTATAAAAAAAAATTAAAGTGAAGCTTTGAATATAGTATTCTAATTGCTATTGAAATGTGTTATATGAAATGGGTAAATTAGGAATATTTTATTACAGAATAATTTTAAATTGTATTTACAAAGTTACATTATAAATTTTTTTACCTATAGGCAAATAAATTCAAATTTTTATTTTTAAAAAGCTAAATATGTTTGAAATGTGTTTTTAACTTTTGGTTTTACATTACGCTCTTATCTCTGACTAATTATCATTCAAAACTCACTTCTCATCTATTTTTTTCTCCTAAATATTTATTTTCCTTTAGATAAATTTGAAAGTTTGAGCAAAGTAATTATTTTCTTTGAACAAAATTACACACATAACAAAATTTATCAAGCAACAAACAGATGTTTCATATTCTTTTAATGAATCTTATAATTCATTAGTTAAAAGTAGCTATTGTGAAAGAATACTGTAATATTATGAGTACAGCCTACTATGCTATTACAACAAGTTTTTCAAGTCACCATCAAATTACTGATATTTAAGGTACAAAATGGAATAAATATTTATTCACATCTGATATTAATACGAAAATTGAAAAATGAATATCATTTCAACTTATTTCCTTCTTATAATTTAAAACCCTTTATGCTTATAAAATAAGCAGACAACCACACTACCAGCCAAATTACCTTCCTCGTAACAAAAGTAAAATCTTCTGCTTTTAGAAATCTTGCTGCATACTTTAAAAAGACATGCCATTTGTTCAAAACATCTGTTTCATGTCCCCATATCTCCGTTTCTAGTCTATTTACTATACTATTGAAAACAAAAGTCAGTGTTAATGACATAAATTTTGAGTTATACGAAAAATTTACATAATTACATTATGTTGACATAAAATTAGTCTTTTGTATTTAAATATTAAATAAGTGTTCTTACTTTTAGAGACAAGCTTGTTATCACTTGTTATTCACAGTATTGATATCTTACAACTCTATATTGTAAGTTATCAATACTGTGAATATTTTCTACATTTGAAATCAAAGAAAATATCTTCATATGTGATAAAATCAAAACTTTTTTATATACATATTTTGTATTCATTTTGATAGAAATACTTATAATTCAGGAAAAAACTTAAAGATTGCATTATCACTAAATGTAATATTATACTATTTTTTTTTACTTCAAGCATGTATTGTTTAAAATTTTATCCATTTTTAATAGTCCCGCAGTAGGCTGATTGTAGAGATTTTAAGCACTTCATTATTCTTTATAAAATAAATATAGGTCTTATACTTTTTATTTGTTACTTCTTATTTGTGTATTATATGAATATTTTAAAAATTAATATCTAGAAAAATATTATTGCTGGTTTTGATTTTTTTTTTTTTTTTTGGTAGAGTGTCTACATTATTTTTGAATTAATAGTAAAATAAAAAATATTTTTATTAAAAAACTAATTTTAGAACATAGTTATTTTGAAACATTTTTGGTTCTGTATGAATGCTATCAATTTTTACTAACTTACTTAAACTTACCATTTTCTGAGAGTAGTATTTATATTTTACCCTCCATCATAATAATTAGAATATCTCTGTTTTCCGATCAAAACAAGCGGTTTTATTGTATTTTTAACTTAGATTTTGTATCGATTAAGCAATAGTTTAATTAGTTAACTTTGTTTCTATTGCAAAATATTTTTGGCTGATAAATGTAATAATGAACTGAATTTTATTTTAGGCTTTGGGAGAAGGTTGTGTAGAACCTTTAAAAACTTATGAAAATATGCTTTTAAGTTTACCAATGAAAGTTAAATTTGAAAGCCACTGTGCATTTGTTCCATCATTTATGGAAAAGTATCCTTTTTGGTTATGCAAAATATCTAGTATGACTACATTTTTATTAGGTTTACATTATTTTATCTCTTGGTTTTGTGAAAATTGGTCCTTTGGGGAGATAGCTACTTAGTGTAAATAGAATTTTAAATTTTCTTTTCCATGTTTAAAGCTAGAAAAAAAAGTATTCAGAAATAAACTTAGTATACACAAAGTATGCAAGTGCTAAATTATATTAAGTAGTTTTACCAAATTTCTGTTCCTTTCTTCACATTTACAGACGTCCGGAATTGTAGTAAATTTAAATTAATCTGCCATTACAAGAAAGAAGTTGCTTACTATCTTTGGCTTATCCAATAACAAAATGATTTACTACAATTTCATTAGTCTACGAAATCTAATTGATTTAGTGTTTAACTTCTAGTTTTCCAAAGTAGCCTGTAATAAGTGAAAAACCAAAAATGGAAGAAATGAGCGGTATTGCTTTCTTTGCTACTATCGTATAGAGGATAAACTTCTTTCATGATCAGAGTCAATAAAGTGAACCACCATTATGAGCTTTTTTTTCCCTCCCGTTTTCTTCTAATAATTTTGTTGTTAGATTGATTAACTATGTGTTAAAGAAATACACAACAAACTCAATAAAAATCATACTTTAGTACCTTCTAAGCATTTGAAGTCTCAGTGAATTATTTTTTCCAGTAGCAAAGGACTAGAGGAGTAACTTTTGTATCAAGAGAGTTTAATAAAATTTTTGTCAAAACTTACAAACATGACATATTTATGTGTAGGTTTTGAAAAAAATTCTATTAATTAAAATTTATCAAATTAATAATACATAAACTTTTATACTGCTATACTCTGTTACAAGTTAAGAAAAAACCATTGTCCCTATGGCTCCCAGCGTGATTGAAAATAAAAATTGCCAACTCTTGAAACAACTTTGCACAGTCTTCTTTTTGCTTGCTTTCTTAAATTGTGTGGAAGGGGGAAAACAAAACTTATTGAATAATCACTAAACAATTTAAGAATTAATTAAAATTGTAACAAATACACACCTTTCTGTTCTCATAAAAAGAAACTGATGAAAGAATAATAGTTATTGTTTCTTGCAAGCGATATTCTTCCAAAGTGAATTACAAAAGTAAAAATTCGTTATCTTGCATTTGATCTGTTAAGCATATCATGCACCATTTCTAGTGGTCCAATCAAATTCAATGTTCTTTGAGGGTTATATAACTTGTTAAAGGTTTAATTAAAGTTGACAGACTTTTAATTTCATCTTTTGTGTCCCTCATTAATGGGTTCTTATTTATTCCATATCAAGTGAGGCATGACTATTTTAGTTCTAAATACTAAATTTATTTTTAGGGATACTTTTTAATTCTGTTGCCTTAGCTACAGATTTCTTCCAAATTTCTAACTTTCAGTTAAATATTTGTCAAATCATTAGTAGTGTTTGATATCAGTTGTAGAAAAGTTTTTTTAAATCTTTTATTAAGTGTGCAGAAAGCATTTTTTACTTTAATTAAATATTCCTAGAATTTTCCATTGACAAAGCTTTTCTAAATTTAGTTACAATATTCCACTTTTTTAATGTACTGAAAGTACTGTTACCTTAACATCTGCATAACTTTTGACATGATTTTTATAAGATAAATTTTCTTTACCTATAAAAAAATTTGGTATGTAGTTGACTTTTTTTATTGAAAGTTACATTAATTCCCTTTTTTCCCCCTATTGATAACCATGTTTCAATTTCAACTTCGATTTAAAAATGTTCCAACCCTTTTTTTTAGTTTGAAGTTTAATGAAATTATCGCTTTCGTATTGCATCTTTTTTCCAAATCTTGTATGTAATATAACGTAATGTCATATAAGATTTTTACGAATGACATTAAAAAAAAATTAGTCCAATTTAAGCAAAGTGTTATTACAAAAATTGTGTATGAATAAATTGTACATTTGTAATGGTTTGGAGTGAAAAATGTGCAGAAATATATTATTGTCGACTTGGAAACAGAAGTAGATAAAATCAAAAGATTTTTGTACTCACAGATCTAAAACCTTTCTGAAAGTCAAATGTTGTTCTGCACTTAAGTATTGAAACTCTAAAACATAAATTAATAAAAATGTTCCAACCCTTTTTTTTAGTTTGAAGTTTAATGAAATTATCGCTTTCGTATTGCATCTTTTTTCCAAATCTTGTATGTAATATAACGTAATGTCATATAAGATTTTTACGAATGACATTAAAAAAAAATTAGTCCAATTTAAGCAAAGTGTTATTACAAAAATTGTGTATGAATAAATTGTACATTTGTAATGGTTTGGAGTGAAAAATGTGCAGAAATATATTATTGTCGACTTGGAAACAGAAGTAGATAAAATCAAAAGATTTTTGTACTCACAGATCTAAAACCTTTCTGAAAGTCAAATGTTGTTCTGCACTTAAGTATTGAAACTCTAAAACATAAATTAATAATTGAGCAATAATAACAACAATAATAATAAACATTGTAAATTGCTTATTATTCAAAACTATGACTTGGTTACTATAAATATTAAATTCTTTAATTTGATTAATCATAATTTTTACAAAATAATTGATATTGCATACTATTACTAGTTTATTATAATTACTTCATTGAATAATTATATTTTTAAATTCATTAATTAATATTTGTTTACAGTATGTTCATACTCCTTAACCATTTTCTAGTTGGGTATTTTATGAAGTCAAGAAGGCCTGACAGAACTGTTTAGCGCTTTATAAAAATCTTCAGTATCTACTTAATGTTTTTATAGTTCTCACATATAGTAAATTTCATATCCTTGGGTTTGTTTTATAGCATTGACTTATCTATAGTACTTGTTTTTACTTTGTCTACAATTTTTTTTAAATATTTTTGTTAGTAAACTGTATGCTAGACAAATTAATTTCAGTTATTGCCAACAGTTTGGATTACGTTCCAAATGTACTCAAACAGTATTGGATTCTTTATTATTCTTGTCATGTACTGGCCAGCGCATATATTTATTAAAATTTAAAGTATAATTTTTATTTTATTTTTATTTGCATCGTAAGGAAAACTGTATTCTACATAAGCGTAAAGAAAAAATGTTAAAAGTTATTTTCTTTTGGATGTAACTATCATTGTGTTTTGTGGTAGTGGATTTAATCTTTACCCTTCCATCCTTTTCCGTGTCTTTTTTTTATTACTAATTTTCCGAATTTGCAAGATAAGTGAAAATCTGTAAAATATATTTTAAATTATTAAGCATAATTACAATTAAACGATCTTTTTTATTACAAGATTTTGTCAATTATTAATTGTATATGCTTAGATCAAAATTTTTACAGTATTTTGTTTAAAAAAATTATGTTTATTTCATTATATTGAATAGTTCTAAGGCTTTTGCAAAAATTAAATGCATAGTTATATTTTCGTTTTAGTTTATTTAAAAATTTAATGCACAGACTTCTCTTATATAGTATTAAATCTAATGTTGTTAATTTGCTAAATAGTAACGATATGTTACAAATTACACATGGTATTCATTCATTTGCTATTGCTTTTAAATAAATAAATACCCAAAACTTTGTAACTAACTTTAATTTTTATTATAAATGACATAATCAAATAATTAAAAACATGTCAATACTCTTCTACTGATAATTTTTATAATGAATTAGTAATCGAGTGCCATCCTTTTTTAACTTAAATGATAAATAAAATACTTCTACTTATATTTTAAGATATTAGTTTGTGCCAAATATTTTATCTTGATTGTTCAAATATCAAAATCAGACATTCATAGTGTGCTTTGTGAATCAAAATATGTCTTTTCTTGATTTGAAATCCGTTGCTGTATAAGTACAATGTGATTTATTTTGGTTACACATTATCTGATTTATTTTATCTTATTTGTGTAAGATATGTGATGCCTTCTTTTTTTCTTCTTCTTTTTTAGTGTTTACAAATTATTTATTATGCAAAAAATTATTTGGCAAGTGTGATATTTTAATTTATTGTGTAAGAAAAACTGTGAATTTTGTACCTTTTTTTTATTTAACAGTATAAACATTTTATAAAAATATTTATCTATGACAGAGATTACTTAAGTATACTTAATTATAAACCTTTTAGTAAAATGTCAAGTTCAAGATATACTCTATCAAAAAATTTGCTCATCTGTGTTTTACTTTTTTTGTATGCAAATTGTATTCAATAATTTTGCATTTGTTGATCAATGTGTGATATAGATATAATTTTATGGCATAAAAGTATTATACCTTTATTAATGTTCAAAGTAATTTGATTGGTCAATATATATTTGGTGCTAATTTACAACATTATTACTTAATAATACAATTCACAATATTTGTATCAATTAGCATATTAATTGCGATATACCTTGTTTTCTAGTCTTTGAAATATCAATTATGATTAGTTTAATGCTGTGTTTTTAATACAATAATAAAAGTATAAGTAATGTTATAACAAATTTGTGAAATTGTTTCATATTTTTCTTTTAGAAATCTGGTGGAAATTTTTGAAATTTTTTTTTAATGTAAATATAAAAAAAACAACAACAATGTATTTTAAATTTTTTTTTTAAATGCAGATAACTGATGTAAAATTAAGAACTTAGTTAAAATAAGAAATTAGTTTTTGGCAGTTCCACCATAATTTTTTTAAATATAACACTAAGATTAGCATATTTACACATTAGATATGAATTAAACTGTGCGTCTATTCAACTGCACAATCGTAAAATTAGTAGTTAGACTTGAAATTCTTCTAATTAATTTAATTTTGTTTGGGGATCACCTTTGTTGTGATAAATCTGTAAATACACTATTAAACCATGTAATTCTTAATTTGTTAAGTTTAATTTAACATCAATATTGCTTAATTAGTTTGTGAAGTTTGCATCAACCACACAGTGTCTAGTGCTTCAAGTTATTTGAATACAGGGTTTACTGCAAAAAGTATGCACATCAAAAATTTTAAATAATGATATTAGAAAACGTAAATTGACATAAGTATCTGAATAATTATTAGAAACACCTCCAGGCAGTCAAACTTTTTTTGAAATTTTGCATTCCACCTGCCTTACTCGCTAGTGATTTCTTAAGTGACCTTGCTTAAATATTGATTTAGGATCGTTAATGTTAATACTTTTTTCGGAAATGTTTTAAAAACAAATAATATAAAAAATAAAAAAAATTAAGTCAGTTTCTACTCTGGTCAACAAAGAAAAATTTTATTTCAGTTACTCTTTATTAAATAATTACAATTAATATAAATATGTATATGCATATGACAGAATCACAATATTAAGTGGCAAAATAGAAAGCGAATTCCTTCAATTAATTAATTAAATTTAATTAATGAATTAATATTTGAAAAAAATGTATTTGAACTTAAGTGGATGAATAAAAAGTATTTTATTAACGATTGAAAATACGTAGTAGGAATTGAATGAAGAATCTAGCAATTTAAAATCCTGTACATTAGCACTTTGAAAGTGACGCATATTTTTAATGAAGTTCCCGTCGGGCCACACACACTGTTGTGGTTTAGCAATGCAGCTAAATCTGCTAACATATTAAAATAAATGAAAATTTGATTTTGTGATAATTGAAAATTATATAAGTTTTCAGTAAACTTAAAGCAATGTAATTCTTTTAGTTTTAGATCATATTTTACTCTTTTTGTTCCAGAGCAACTGACGTGGCACTCAATGTGTTAAAGTAGTTTTTTATTTATTTTAAAATTCAAATGTTAAACATATTGCATCATTTCTGATATTAAACTTACCATGTTTTTGCTAGTCATCACATGTGTGTGGGTGTTACATTTGTGTTTGTTAATCGTTGTGTTATAAAGTGCTGTGATGACCAAAGATTTTTATTATCTATTTCTATTGATGTTTAATTATAAGTTATTAATATATGGTTCTCTTGAAAGATCTGATGCACAATGCTAATATAATCACCATTAACTTTAATTATAAATTGTTCCTTGTATGCATCTTATGTGTGCTGTTTGTAAGTTAATTCTTTTATCTTTACTCATAAGAACTTATTTTTCTTTGAAACTCATTGAACACAATCATTCTTTGCCATTCCTTAAACCTTATCGTTCCTGAATGTTTTATAAGATTGTGAAATATTCATTTCCTCATTTTTTTTTTATCCATTCAATATATTCCTATTTTTTACAAAGTTCTGTGTGTATGAATGTTACATTTTTCTAACTCACAATTTTTGAAATCATCTTAGAATCTTTCCCTGCTAATTGTGAATTCAGTGTCAAATGATGTTTGTATAGTTAATATACAAATGTTTGGCAATTGTGATTTACCTTGGAATAAATTAGATTTCTGCATCATTTAGTTTATTTACTTCCATCCATTTAACATACATATAATACATTTAAATTAACCTGAAATCAGAAGTATTGTAATCAAACGTTTTAGTAAATTACTCAAATCCATTCAGTAAATGTTTTTAAGATAGCGTTAAAAGTGTATAAAAAACTTATTTATATTTTGTAAAAGTATTAAAATTAGCTTTTAAATTTAGCACAATGTATAAACTGTCACTGTAGAAAATTGTCTTTTTTTAAAGGAAAAAAAATCTTACGCTTTGTTTTATCCAAAAATTATATTTTTGGATAAAATAAAGTATAACAAGAAATCTGAAAATGATTATGTAATGGTTCTAATTTTAAATTATGATATAATATAGACAATATGCAACAAAAGTTTTTAAGTGGCACTAATTATAACATATTTCTATTTAGAAAAGAATCTATGCATCCAATGTTTGTATAGACTTCATGTTTGGGTTTAATCAAGGAAAACTTTATAATATTTTTCTGTTAAGAACTTAACATGCATAAATTTTTGAGAATCTAAAGCTATAGTCTTACCAGGGTTGCCGGATTTAGCCAGACCAATGAAAACAAACTTTCTTTTTGAGCAAATATTTTTCAGAAACTGTAATGGAGGAGTATAAAATTGTTGATAAATGCATTGCCATGATTTTATATTAAGAACAATGCTGAGCAGCAACTTTTTAAATAAAATATATGAATTGTTTTCAAATGACGTGCACTTAGATAAAAAAAAAGTTTAAAAAATGCCCAATTTAATAAATATTTATTTCAAATTTAAAATACATTCTGAAGTTCTAAAAATATTCTTAAAATTGAAGCACAGCTAGGATGAATAAGAACATAAATGAAATTTGTTTAAAACATTTTGGGACAAAAACGTCCGATTTTGAGAAAAATCTGAAGTAGCTATTACTTATATAACATTTTATCTATTTATGAAATAAATGCCGTTTAAGAAAAAGTAAAAATTAATTTCAACTTCGAAAATATTAAAAAGGGAAGCAACTTCTGTTGATAAATCTTGATATCCTGAATAGTAAAGTTAATCTGCACAGTAAAATTTATATTAGTACAAGTATAGTTAGTTTCTGATAAAAAAATTTAAAAAAAAAAACTACCCTTTGAGTTTAATTAAATATAATTATGTGGTTTTAAATTTTTATTTAAAACTTAGAGTATGCAATACGTTTAAAAAAACTTTCTTAAATGGTTAGATTTGTAAAACTTATCAACAAAATGTTAATCTTTTATTAAATTATGAATAACTACTTAGGATGAAGTTTTATTTTCAAAATACGTACATTGCTTATGTAAATATTTTTGAAATTTTGAACTTATTTTTTTTCCTAAGTTTTTGTTACATTTTAGTATATTATAGTATATTCAACAACTCAAAACTTCGATGTATGTATATCTATATATATACACAAGTATTTTTTTTATGTAGTATTAGTACTGATACTAATACATAATTTGCGTAAACAAATATAGTCATCAATAAAGTAAATTAAAATACATGTACGTTATTTTGAATAATAAAATAGCCAATAAAGACTGGTTTTTTTTAAAAATCAAAGCCGGCTTCCTGAAGTAGCAGAAAAAATATTTAATGTACAGTGAGTAAAAAAAAAGTGAGAAACCTTAATATCCTGTTTTAATGATTGGATTTCCAGGAACTAATTGTCAATCTCTATAGTTCAAAGGGGGTATACTCAAACTAATTAATTAGTGCTTACATTAATTAGCTCTATGTATTAATGCACAGAATCAGGCACAAAAAAGTACTTCCTTTGAATTGAGAGGGGGAAATCTGGGCAGTATGATCCCAATAAATTAATCAGAACAGCGGTCGAAATTTTGACGCCATTTAATATTAGTTCTTCTCTTTGCTTATTTTGTCAGGTCTCGGGAAGCTTTTAAGCTAATCGTATAACTTTTGCACACAATTATATAATTCGTTGATCTAAAGATAATTCCATGTAAAAAGTGATATTTTAATAATTGAATTTTTTATTTGAGAAAAGAGTAGTAGAATATTTTTTGAATAGTTAGGTCTACAAATTTTTACTTAATTTTGAACCATGTAATTTTAAATGACGAAATACAAAATTTAAACTAATATTGGTTTAATAGCTCTTGAGGAGTTTCTTATTTGAAATTTTATAACTTTAGATTAAACTACTCAACCGATTTTGTCATTTGAAATTTCATTGTCTAAAATGGTGTGAAATTTGTAAACCTAACTATTCAATTTTTTTCGATTCTTGAAAAAAAAAATTATTTTAGTTGCATTATTGGATAAACTAATTTGAATTTTATAATTGTTTCTAAAAGCTTTTCGATTCACCTAAAAATTTACCGATGTACGTATGACGAAATACGCAGAATTGAAACAAACATTAAAAACCCAAAGCTTTCGAAATTCATATTTCAAAATATTAAAAAAATTTTCAACCACAAGACTAAATGAATTTCGAACTTAATTTACACAATGTTTAGAAAAAGCATACACCAAATTTATTTTCTGCAGATATAAAGGGGTGCGGAAAGAAAACAATAAGTGATTGACCACATTCCTACCTTGAAACTAAAATTTTCTCTTAGAAGGATATCCCCCTCACCTTTAGGAGTTCCCAACTCTATAACGGGAGTTCCCAAAGTGGGCACTGAAGGTGTGTTGGGAGTCGTTAGGATTTGATAGAATCTTAAAAATAACTTACAGAAGAAATAATTGTAAATGTTAAATATTTACTAGGCTTTAGTACTTACAATTTAAAAGTGATTATTTTTTTTTATATCTAAAAATCATTTTAATCTTTATCTCTTCATATGCTATTAAAACAGAAAATTTTGAAAATATCAGTTCAGTCAATTTTGTAATGAAATCAATATTCTCACAACTCTTATTGTTGTTATAGGTAAGATTTTTTTTAACCCTAGAAGTCTGAAGCAAACTGTTCTTTTTCAGAAAAGTATTTTTAAATTTGTTGCTTTTTAACATTACCATTGCGGCTCAGGGAATACAATTCCTCCCAATGAGTTGAACCGGGTTCGAATCCCAACAATGACTGGTCGATTCGAATTTCGCACCAACCACAGTGTGCTGACTTAAAATATCCTCAGTGGCAGATGGATCATGGGTTAGAGTTCCCTTGCAGTCAGGCTAATCGTGTTCGTGGTTTTCCTTTCCATGTAACGCAAATGCGGGTTAATTTCATTAAAAAATCCTCCACGAAGGTAAGTTTCCCCAATACTTGATCCAGGAGTTCCCTTGTCTTCTGGATTGGATTCAAAATTACAAGGCGACAGAGTTGAACGTTGGTAGTCGTAATCCCTAAATTGGGTTGGCTGTTCAACGACAGTTATAAAATAAAATGTTTCACTGTGAGCAGCGATGACTTAGGGGATCAAGCGTTTGGCTCCCAATGAGGTGAACCAGGTGTGAATCAAAACGATAACGGGTTGATACAAATTCTGCTTCCAGTTCACACTGACCACAGTGATGACATAAAATATTCTCAGTGGTTGATGGTTTTCGTGTTTTTTCTCTTCAAATAAAGAAAAAAGTCCTCCACGAAGGCAAATTTCTTCCAATACTTGATCTTGGACCTCTCTTGTCTTCTGAATTGGATTCAAACATACAAGGCTACGGGGTTGAACATTGGTTGTCGTTAACTCAAAATCGGGCCGGCTGTTCAACGACAGTTATAAAATAAAATAAAAATGTTACGACTGTTTGTGAATTTTATCATAGTTAGTTTCAAAGTTATTTTACGTTTTACTTTATAGTTTCAAACCCAAATTCTTATTGTTAAAAGTGGAATACAGTACTTGTTTTTTATCCCATTTTAGTGATTAAAAAATTATGTAGTTTTTTTGTTGACTACATTGTAGTTGATGCGATGTAATATAAGACATTTATGAAAAATTGAAATTTTTTAAATCTATGGCTTTCTGCTCAATTTATAGACATTCCTCTAGCATATGTTATAGGCATTATGTTTCAGTGGATTGCACTGAAAACGTTGTGAGTAGATATGTACCGCGATCGAAAAGTGTCCGAAATTTACAAATGGAGATTTTTCTTTGAATTTCTATATAAGCGAAACTTCCCTAAAAATTGACTTTAATTTTATATATAATTACATTCAATTTATTACAAGTTGCTACATGATTTTTATAAAATGTGGTTGAAAACCCATTGATTAAAATAGAGACCCCCTATTATATAAATAACTTGAAATATTTAATACTAAATTATTTTTAGTAGTTTTTTTGCTATTAATCTACTTTAGTATTTCTTAAAAATATTATGTTGCATATCTATCAATCTTGGACGATATTGTGATTTTATCTTGCACATAATAGAAAACATTTGTCAAATTAATCAATTCCAACAACAATAGGAATATCTGACAGCCAACCCATGTACATTTGGAAAATTATATGTTGTTATAAGTTCCCAACATAACTTGCAGTAGAATGAAGTTTTCAATATTTGCTTTTAAGGGAGGAAAAAAAAAGAGATCTGTAAAAAAATCGTTTTTTTTCTTCTTCCAAATCATCAAACCGGGTTGTTTTTATTTTTATTTTTAAATCATCAAACTTAGTAATGAATAAATCTTTGAAACTCTTTAATGTATCATAACATAAACTTAAATGGAACATAAACGTTCGCGCCACACTGGTACGCGGGCTGTAGTTTGCCATCTATGAAGTATTGTATAGTTTCTAGTAATTATGTGAAAATGTGTGTCTGCCAAAAATGTATTTGATCAAATAATTTATGTCCTAAGAATTTTTTATGGTTTATTTAATATATTATATTATATATTCAGTTATTTAAACAGATTCTAAAAGCTGTAGAATTTATTCTTAAGTTTTAAAATGTTCTTGCAATGAGCGTGAAGGGAAGCTGCATACATTTACACGAATC
Source organism: Parasteatoda tepidariorum (assembly GCF_982258835.1). Lineage (NCBI taxonomy): Eukaryota > Metazoa > Arthropoda > Arachnida > Araneae > Theridiidae > Parasteatoda > Parasteatoda tepidariorum. Next base: position 81,098,558 of record NC_141757.1, read on the forward strand.
TGAATTTTAATGTTCTTTATGAAATACCCAAATGGCGACTAGGGTACAAAACTACCAGCGTCACACAAGACCCTACCCAAACTAAAAAAATCAACGAAAAAGAACAAAAATCAATCGCTCAGCAAACCACCTCCAATTACCTCTCGTGACAAAACGAACGTTTTCTTTTGGTTCTTATATCATATTCGATGATTATAGCTTAGGACGTAATCAGAACCTGCGGGTAGGTCTTCAATTGGATCCAACTAAAGAAACAAAAACATTCGGAAAGAAATTACATACCGGGCGAAATCATTTCAAGAAAAGATCCAAATACGGGAAGGGCTTGGCCTTTCAAAAGAAAGGACATCTGTGTTTCTCTCTAATCGTCAATCATTAAATCCGTTTCCTTTGGAGAAAAGGACAGTTTCAATTCAACACAAACAGAGGCTAATTGACACGGCCACACCTCTTATCTCCCTTTTGCTTGTGGTACCAGCAGGACAAGCATATTTCGCGGCACCCCTTGCTGCAATTATCCAACTGCAATTACTAAAGTCATTTAGAAGAGAGTCCAGGAGTAATTTTCCATCTTCAAGCAAATGCCCCAAGAAGAGGTGCGTTTGTCCCTCGTATTATAGTTTGGTTTGTATTTAACAGGGGAAGCCGAGAAAACGATTATTCTTTTTTCTCTCTTGTTTCATTTCATTGTTCTTAAAGAGCCAGGCATGGCTGTTAGGACCATACGAATAAGCTGTTGCGGCTCGCAAGACTGCAGTTTTTTTCTTTCTTTCTTTCTTTCTTTCTTCAATCCTTTTCCTTTCTAAATCGCTGAACTCGTTCACCTTCACTTTTTGATTTCGGGATTAAGATAAGATGTTTTGATAAGAATGACAAATTGTTCAATTTAATTTCCCCTTGAAAAGAATCGTATGCTTGAAAAACGGCAATTCATCTCCTATTGAGGAAAATACTAAATAAAGTGTTTTGATTTCTCCTAAAACTAAATACTAAAAGTGGTTATTTTTCAAGAGATAAGTGTTTTTAATTATATTAATTTATTTGGGCAAGTCAAGCATTTTAAGCGACACACATTTAATGAAAGTTAAATAAGTAATATTTTAGTCAAAATAATTTAAAGTTCTATTTATTATTATTTTTTTTTCTGTCTGGAGGGGGGCGAGTTTTGTCTGATTTTTCACATGCTGCTAATACAAAATTATTAAATAGCCTCTATGATTCAATGGTTAAAGCAGGGTTCGTAGTTGTCCTGATATTTCTGATAAAAATATTTTGTCCTGATTTCCAGTTTTTTGCCCTGACATTCCTGATTTTTATATACCCTATTTTTCTACAATACAAATACGGATTTTTCTAAAGCCAGATTTGAGAAATCAAAAAATTTCTTTCTTTGATCTATAATCTTTTTTTTTAATAAATAATGTTAGCATAAATCGTAAAATTCCATAGCTCCTGTTTGCTAATTGCATTCAAACAAAACCTAGTCATGAATTGATCGATAATCCACTAAAATTACTTTTGTACAGAATTAAAGGACGCATATTTATGGTGTTTTCATTTCGAGATAATTGAAATCCTAGAAATTATTTGATTAAGGAATCTTATTAGAATTCCTTATTAGAAATTATTTGATTAAGGAATTATTTGACTAGAAATTATTAATCCTAGAAATTATTTGATTTCGAGATAGTTGAATCTCGTGAAATTATTTGATTAAGAAAATCTTGAAATCAAAATTTTTAATTACATTTTGAATGGAGGAATATTAAATAAGTAATATACTGGTTATTAGTGTATCAGTAGGGGAGAGTGGGGTCAATTGTAACATTTTTTACTTAACTATTTTTAACTAACAAAAAATCCTATATATTATTAGTATTTATTGACAGACGTGTAAAGTAGACTATCCTCTACTAGAAGAAAAATAAATACCTGATTTTAAATATTATTATATTAGTTATTAACAATTTTTGACAGTCGTGCACTTGTTCAACTAAAACATAGTTAATTATGCATATTATCATAGTTGTGATATATTTTTTTATTGATCAAAATAGTAGTGATATTTTAGGAGTAAAAATAATAATGAACAGAGTCCTAAAGGGTTAAACTTTTAACTTTAAGGGGTTAAAAATTTTAATTTATGCTGTGAAAGGTGACAAATAAAATAATGCACATGCAACATAATATAAATGCTATAGGAAACTATTGGTGGTTCTTAAAGAGTTAAGTAATGGTTTGTAAACATAAGATTATTTATTTTCAACTGTTACAATCGTCCCTTTACTTATTGTTACAATTATCCCCAAGACGCCATTTCAGCTTCATTTGTTAAAAACAATGCTAATTAATTAGCAAAACTAATCTTTTTTTTATTGAAATGTTAATTAAGGTGTCCACTTACATATTCGGTTACTAATTTTTATTTGTTTAAACAAAATTACTTTGTTATAATATAGTATTCTAATACCAAAAAAAGTACTTGCGTGGCGTGAAAATATCTTTTGCGATGTAACTCTTTCAAAAGTACATAAAAATGGTTGCCATCAGGGGTGTACATGTAGATTTGTTAAATGCACCTTGTGCGCCACCTAGGAACCAAATCTAGAACCCGACACTCGAAATTTTTGCTCTGTTACAATCGTACCCTGTTACAATTGACCCCACTCTCCCCTACTATAAAAGTTTTCCCTGCTGCTAAACTTTGAAACTATTATGAGTTGTTAAATATTAATACAATTATACTGGATATTTTTAAAACTTTTTGTTCTAACAATTCTAAAATTAAAAATAGTATATTTTATTATCTTTTTCGATAAAAAATTTTTTTATTACATTTTATATTATTATAAGCAAATTATTCTTTTTTTAGTTTACCGTTTTTCCTTATTAAAAGTAGTTTGGTATATGTAGACTGTTTCAAAAAATGTCCCGGATTTCTTGAAAATCATTGTTCTGATTGTCTTTTGGCCCACTACGAAGCTTGTTATAGACATTCAGCTGTGACTGAGAAGGACTAGGGTTCGATTTGTAGAGGTGGCTTGAAGCCCACTCAGCTCTAGATCGATGGGTACCAGCCTGGCTGGGAAGTAAAGACGGCATCGGGACTGCAATGCTGCATTAATTGCCTCAATCATTATTGTGGGTAAAAAAAAATGATTTTTTGAATTTCGAAACATCATTAGAGCGAAAAAGTTGTCTATTGCATTAAAAACAAAATTGGCATAATTTTTTTTTTAAATCGATATCTTCAGTTCGCACATCTTAATTTAAAATTAAAGAAAACTTGAAAAAAATCCCCCTTTTAAAATTTTCGTTTAAGTTTAGACTTCCGAATTAAACACGCTTTTAGTTTTTTGTTTGATCGTTTAAATATTATAAATAAATTAAATTTCGGCCTATAATTTAATTTTTACAATCACACAACGATTTAGGTAAAAAAAAAAACATTAGTTTTTTAATTATTTGTAATTTTAAAAACACCAGCGGGTGACCGAGCTCCGCTCGGAGAAAACAGGTATCGAAGCTAACTCGAAGATTTAAATTTTCAATTGTGATTTATCAAAACAATACATGCCATAAGAAAATTTGTGAAACCATTGGTGAAAGAATAACCGGTTAAAGTGCACCATTGTAAACTATCTAAACAAAGTTAGAGTTTGGAACTATTCTGTACAAAGGTAAAGTTTGAAAAGTCATAGGAAATAAAATGTAATTGATAACAAAAAATTATACAATTAAAGACACTGTTCACAACGAATTCGTAAATTTGCTTCCGTTCATCCGCTTCTTGAAAATTCTTGTCCAGGAAAAGGCGTCGATGAGAGAGGTATTGTCGAGCATAAAAGACGATGTAAACTCCGCAGGAAGACGCGTCATCTTGGTGGTTGTAAGCGTTGCGAGGTTTCACGATGCATCCTTTCAGCTTTTCATTCGTAACAACGGTATTCAAAACGTGTCGCAGTATTTTTCTCAAAACAGCATCGATGGGCAGCGGGTTGTCGACTGGATCGCAGATTAATAGTTGACGTTCTCCATAGCTTCGTAAATTCCTAGCATCCAGTGCTCGCCTCTATCCATTTGAGCTCTCTTGTGAATGGGAATGAGTAGCACGTCGAATCCTTGTTGAACGCCGTATAGATAATTGGAAGCCTTGTTCTGGTCGCTGATATCGTTGAGAAGAGCCATTCCTTCATAAGCGCCATCCGCTGTTGTAACGTAGAAGCGTGCGACAAATTCAGGGTGAAGTACGGCAACCTTGACGGTCGGGTAAGCTTGTTCGGCGTAATGGAGAAGCATTCTGACAATGACGGTATCTTCTAGTTCTCCATTTGCGGGTAGAATTGAGTTGATCGCTTTTTGTTCCAAAATTCCGGCTCCTTGAAGAATTTCATGTAGAGGTGCGTTCTGCATGTTGAAAATGTAGCTTGAAATCTGACGAATGTTGAAATGTCGGACTTTGTTGACGGTGATTTTAACACAAAAGTTAAACTTTTCTCCACTTTGATAAATGTAAACTAATGCGAACCTTACAATTAAATTATTAATTCCTTCGTATATTATTTGTTTAAGTTGTCGAAAATTAATATTTCAATTGTAAGGTTCGCATTAGTATACATTTATAAGAGTGGAGAAAAGTATCTATAGCCATTATGGCGAACAAATAAAGTTTGAAAATATCCTATCTGTAACTCCGAACTGCTCGACCGTAGCGCTTCAAAACCGGCGCCAATCGATTCCTCGTGGCCAAAAACCCCAGACCCCCAAGTTTACCGGAGTTTATTAATTCTGGGGCGATTTTCGACTTGGCAACCATTCCTCGTATTATAGTATAAGATATATCTTCTCTCATTATATTAGATCAGAACAATACTTGAACTCACCACATAAAGATAATTGCATGTCGGGTTCCTCCCACACCCTATCCAACCAACCATCCAATTTTTTGGTAAGGTTATTATATTATAAAGCTTAGTTATAGAGATTTTCAATTGAGTCGGTTTCTTCGGCTTGCTGCATTATTAAAGTTCCTTTTTCTTGTCTACTACGTATTTAAAATCTGACTTTTTTTTGTTGTTGGAGAAAAGAGGATGAACTTGATCTAGATCTTAGTGTTACTCAGATATATCCATATTCATATTCACATATTTTATTATAGTCTCTGTAACAAGTTAGACACATTTTTATACAGCTTGAGAAGGACAGGGATAAATTGATATGCATGGTTTCAGAATTGATGACTGATTTAATATATTCACTTAAGCCTCGCAGCATTGGAGGAGGATATACCACATAAGAGTTTCACTTAATGTTTTCAAAGTATTCCGAAGGTTGAAATTTCATTTTCGGTATTACGAAATTCGGTCTTTGCTCATCAATTTTCTGATAACCAACAATATCCCCCTGTACATTTTAAATTAGATCAATTTGGGGCATTGTCCCGAAGACTTAGAAACTCACGATCGTGTTCCTTTCCCCAATTTCAGGCTACTAACTTTTTTCAGGAAGCCCAGCGACATGGAAAATCTGGAAATATCAGGGAATGTCTAAATTTTCTTTAGTTAAACAAGGAAAGGTTTTGAAACAACAAGCGATCGGTGCTTCCGTGGTGAGCTTCACTAAGATGCAAGAAATTTTCTCCCATATTTCTTCCAAGTGGTTCTGAAGTTTCGGATTGTTTTTTCAACATTAATTCCTCCTTTTTTCTATCGTTCCCTTATGAGTTTCTTAAATATAACGTATAAAATGATAATTTACTACGTTATAACGGTATGTGAATTTCTAATTTGAGCTATCACTTTTTGAAGCGTTTGAATTTGTGAAGATTCCATCGTAATTTCTCATCTTTTGATTATAGCTTTTTGGAAATGATTTATAATTTTCAGCCTCTTTCACATGGTTTTTCGAATTCCAATATTTTTATACAATTCTTTTAAGAAGTGCGAATTTAGAATTTGAGTAATTCGATTCAAGTGATTCCATGGTAATTTTACGTCGTTATATGATGGATTTTCAGAAATTATTTATCATCTTTTTACTTCTTTTCGCATAGTTTTTCAAATTGTGATATTTTAAATACTATGTTATATTACGACATGCGAATTTCGAATTTGAGTTATCACTTTTTGATTAGTTTACTTGTTTATCAGTTTGATTAGTGTCGATTCCATCGTAATTTCACGTCATTTGACGATTGTTCTTTCACAAGTTATTTACTTTTTTTCTTTCGGTTTTTTAAATTCAGATATTTTTAATACGGTGTCCTTACAACGAAAGAATTTCGAATTCTAGTTATTACTTTTTGGATGTGTTCGATACCTGACGATTCCATAATAACTTCACGTCAATGAGTACGCCATTTTTCAACTGTTATTTATCATTTCTTCAGCTCTTTCGCCTCTTGTGCCTTTTGAACTTAACACGAGTCGTACTTTTTGACTCGCTCAATTCTCATTTTGAGTGGATCCTAGAAAAGCCCAGGGCTAAAGAGAATAGAAGGGCTGGTTCACTCCTTTGAACTATCTCTCGCCGCGCCGATCCTCCGACGTCACTCCAGTGACGTCACTTTGGCGCAAAGCTCGCACTTTTACTTCAAGAACGGAGCGTTTGGCCTTACTAGCTCTAACTAATATTGGATCATTTCTTTTTGCGAGATATTCTAAGACATTTGGTATTTTCTATAATGACTTTCCTCAGTTTTTGCAGTGAATTTACAAGAATTTAAAACTATTATCGAAACGCCAGTTTGGGCGATTGCAACTTGCAAAAATTCTGATACAAAAACAAAAGGAAAAAGTATAATTTTTCGCGTGTTCCCTAAAGTAAATGAGCAACTATGCAAATAATGGATTTCGAAATGACACAGTTAATATAAAACAGCAATACGTTTATTCTGTCGTAAAGAACTTTTATAAAAATTAATTATCTAAATAGAAACCGCCTCGTTACTTCATAAAGAAAGGCAGGTGAAAAGAATTAAAAAATGGATAAAGTCAAAGAAAATTAAAATGTAAATAAAAAGTATAAATAAAATATATAGTATATAGTTGAAATTCTCCTAATTTCATAACATATTTTTTAATGTAGTTATTCTAAATATTTATGATTTTTTTAAAAATTATATTCTTTTCAATTTAAACATCTATAAATTATATCATCGTAAATTTAAATGTTTATAAACAATTGTAAAATTTCTAATGTCATTATGAACCTAAATTATTCTTTTGTTTCAGTAATTAACGTTTAAGGTTGATGTTTCCTAATGATTAAGTATGAACCAATTGCTATTAACGACATATTTTAAAATCAGGGATTCTAAATTTAACTTAACTTATCGTAATAAAAGAATATGTAGATAAAAAAAGTGTCGATATATGCCTTCATTTTTCTTAATAGTTAAAATTAAAACTGAACTTTTTAAAATAAAGTATTTATCGTGTCATTTTCACCAACTAGCAAAACATTTTTATAAGTTTAAAATGGTATTTTTTTTAATATAATAACCAAGAAAGTTTTTTTTGAACTATGTTTATGAACGGAAATAATGTGTTAATTACGTAAAGTTTGAAGGCTAATAACCAGAAAAAGTCTTACTTATTTTTACAAAGAGAAGGATGCAAGGTTATCATATCTTTGCTTGCGATCTCCGAGATCTGTGGACACAGTGACGTCATGAGGAGTGAAATCGTAGCTTCAGCTCTAAGAGCGGAGTGAACTAGCCCTTCTATTCTCTTTAGCCCTGAGAAAAGCCTACCCCGTGGCGATTTTTAAAAATCTCGCCAAACTAGGTTTTTGGAAGATATTTCGGGGAGATATGTTACAACCTTACAGAGCGTCTGTTTAGATTATTTTTTATTTTATTTTATTAAAGATATTTTAATAATTTGTTATAATTAAAATTTTTTTTTAATGATAAAACAACAACGTCGATCCAAGTAATAATCGCCAACTTGGCGAGATTTCAAAAAGTCGCCAAGTGGTGGGCCATTCTGGGATTTTACCCACATTAAAAAAAAAAGAAAAAAGGAAGACTTGATTTTTTTTCAAGTTCTTAAAACATTTCAATAGACCACGTAACGAATTACTTAAAAATTCAGAGCGTTTTTTAAAAAATCGGGGCTTGTAACTGCTGTTCAAGTTTCAGAACAATCGAGGGAATGGTTCTGGATTTATAAAAGGCACACACACAAACTTTTTATTTTATTGTTATAGATAGTATCGAGAATAAAGCTCACCTTAGAGCTATAAGTGAATTAAAAAATTTCAATGAGAACTCAAAACACCTTTTAATTTAAGGACTGACATTTATTGACTAAGAGGATATGAAAATCATAAATTACTCGCTAATCGTACTACCGACGTAATCACATAGATACAATCAAAAATCAATACAACTTATATCTAAATGATTAATACGACTTCATTGATTATAAAATTTTATGTATTAAACTAATTTAAGATTAAAAAAATGCAATAAGTTGCAATTTGGAGAGAGAAAAAATAGGAGTAACAGTAGTTTAAAATGCATTTAGAAAACTATAACTTTGATGTTCATACAAATGGAACTACGGATTTCGAAGTTTTTTATCAACACGTTATTGGCGTGGAGAATTTAACAATCGTAAACCTATTTGTAGAACGAGTGTAATTACTTAGGTTATTCGGTAAAAATTGCCTTTACATACTCTTTGAATTTTTTTCAAAAATTAGTACGAAAACATATGGAAATTGAGGATTGCAAATTAATGTTTATGCGGAGAAAAAAAATATTATCGAAATCTAACGAATTACTACTAAAAGAAATTTTTTTTTAGTTGATTGCAAGATTAAATAGAATAGATAGAAGATTTATGGAAACACCTTTAATTTCTAAAAAGTAATCAAATTAATTTTTATTTTTTTTAATTCCACTTTCCTCAGTAGTAATTTATTGTATTTCAATAGAGATTTTATTTTTTTCTTCGCTTAAACATTTATTTGAAATGTGACATAATAAACAAACCTTAAAAGAGTGTTTCGTTATCATCACCCTTAATGTCTGATTGTAGAATCCTTTTCAAAATTGAAATAAAATCATGCAAATGCACATATGTAGCTCCAAATTAATATTTAAGCAAAGAAAAAAAAATCTTCGAAATATACAAACTATCACTGAAAAAGATGGAACTAAAAAAACAACAAAACCAGTTCGATTGCCTTATAGAACTGGAAGGTTTGACTTACTTTATCGCCAGCTGAAAATAGGATATAATACAGGTTGTCTAGCATAAAGGTAAGAAATTAGTTTTGATTGTTTCTGAATGGCATCATAATGAGTGCATAATTTTAAAAGGATAGCTTGAATGTCAAAATTATTGTAATGATAAAAGATGAAGATTTTTAACATGTAAAAAAATATTGCTCTGAAAGGGAGAAAATATTTTTTCGGATAAATCTAATTTTAACATCCTATATTTAAAATAAATAACTGCATTTTAAACTATTAAAATAACAATTATGAGAGTGATATGGATTATTGCACTTGTATTGATATGACCAATCTTGGATCTAACTACATATAAAAATCAAAGACGGTGTCGCTGTTTTCCATTATTGTCAGTCCATTTTTAATAGCCAGAAAGTCACTTAGTAAGATCTAGTTTTTCCTCGATAATGTCCATGTTCTTTTTATAGCCATCAGCATAAAAATAATATAGGTAAATAGGGAAATATAGGCAATATAGTAAAAATAATGTAGGTAAAAATAATATAAGTCATATAGGTATTGTTTTCCTGTATAATATTTTTATATCCCAAATTTAAAGGCATTACTCTGGAATATTATTTTTTTATTTTACTCTGCTATTATTACGTTTTTAATTTAATTTTTTTTAAATTAAGAGTTTAAAACTAAAAGTGTTGTTTTTTTATTATAACGTAATTTTATGATATTACTTTAATTTTAAAAAACTTATTTAGCGTTTTATAGTTATTAATTTTTGGTGAAAATTACATTAATATGCTATTATGAATCACTGTTAGATTCATTAAATAATTTAGAGCTTAGCGACCAATTTCATGCATTATTTGATGCATGCACAAATTGTTTTTAACACATCAGCTTGTTTGGTAAGCAAAATTATTGTATTATTTGTGTTCATTAATAGATCTTTATAAGATCATAAAAGAAATGGAATCATGTGAGATTCATACTCTTTACCAAATAAATTTGATTCAAAATAAGCATTTAATTCAAAGAAATAAATGCGGGGCAAGTGTATAATACTTCTAGTACTTCTTATAATGAATATATTTTAAATTAATAATTTCAATTTTCGCAGGAAAAAGCTTTTTTGTACTAAGAAGCAATAGTTATTGCGAAGCAATTATCGGAGTTGTTGAGCGGAAGACTCTCAGTCGAAATATAGAAAAAATAAATCATTGAAATCTATCTAATCTATAAACTACATTTATTATACTTGTATAACAATGAATTAGATCATGTTAATAATTATGACAAAAGTAATTAATATATTAAGTATACTTAAGTATTTTGAGAATTGTGTTGATTTTTGCAAAGCAATATTCGGGATTTTCTTTAGAAGTTACGAACATTAGAAATTAGATATCCGTGGTTAGGTTGTAAGTAAGTTGTTAAGTAGTAAGTGGTGAGTAGTAAATGTTTAAGTAGTAGTAGTTAAAAAAAAGCTGTAATTTCTTCAGAAATCACGACTGTCTCATCAACGTTAACTTGCCTTGTTTTACTACGCATATCCCACGATTTTATTCAATTATAATAAAAAAAAATCAAGTTACAATTACAAGAGTTCTAAATGGTCACGCACTACAAGAAAAAAAAATTTGCCTATGCGTGTGAATAGAAAAAGTTAGGAGACTTTAATTTTGTCATTTTTGACACTAGGACATGATATACAGCGCGAAAATACACGCCAAAACCGCCAAAATAATATCTTTGGCACGCACCAGCTTCTCACGGTACATGAATAATTGAGGGAGGGGGGACATCAGAAATCTAAGAAAAGCCCTTGTTACGACATAACTTTTCTTTTATTTCCGGTGTCAGACGGTATGCGAACAAACACATCTAAGCTATTTATAAACATGAGGAGGACCCAGTTTCCAATTAGCTTAATCTTTCTAATCCTTATAATAGTTTAATCAGCTTTTGTTTCTTAAATCGTTGGGTGATATTTTTTCCACGGATGTTGAACAGAAGAATTGAATTACAGGTGCTTCCACAAAGAGGCCGTGAATGGAAAACATCTCCTTCCTGACAGCGATTGAAATTGCACGGTTTACCAAAAAGGGCGTTTTAGTGGAGAGACTTACCCCTCGTCATTTGTGAGCATTCGGAGAAAGTTTTTAGGTTATTTATTGTTTTCTATTTTTTTATTTACAACAACTATTCGGTTAGCAAAAAAGTAATTTTGGTTTTTAGGTGCAAAATAAAACAAAATTTTTTGTACAGAAGAAAATGATCTTAAATACAATCATCTTTCATTCTGTTCAATGACCTTTTGTCATTTGTTTGGTAACTTCATCATCTAGAACTTCTGACCCGTATCAGCAAAAGACATAGGTGCGATTTGAGGTCATATTTATTGCTGAAATGTTTACCATTTAAGAAAAAGTGTTGCAAACTTCGAAATAAATGATAACACTGTGGTGCAAAATCAGGGCGATGTGGGTGTTGCGATTTTATAAAGCTCCAATAATTCCAAACGTGTTACCATAGATGGTGGATCTTGGTGAATTCTCGCATTATTTTGGTAGATTTCTTGGGCATGTGATCGCCCATAGTGCCCCGGCCCTTGCACCATTACTTATTTCGAAGTTTAAAAAACTTTTTTAAATGGTAAACATTAAACAATACAATGACCTCAAATCGCAGTTGGTTGGCCTGATATGGGTCAGAAGTTCTACGTGATGAAATTACTTGAATGATGAAAAAAATTCATCGAACGAAATTTAAGACATTTGACTGATTGAAATTTATTCTTTGTATAATTTTTTTATAACCGTCATTAAACAGCCGACCCAAATTTTAGTTTACGATTACCAACGTTCAACTCCGTATCCTTGTAAGTTTGAACCCAATCCAAAAGATAAAGGAACTCCTGTATCGGTACCCCAGAGGTATTAATTTGTTACGGGAGCTTGGAGGACCTTGTGGACCCCGGCAGATTTTATTTTAATTTTATAACCGTCGTTGAACAGCCGACCCAATTTTTAGGTTTACGATTACTAATGTTGAACTCCGTAGCCTTGTAATTTTGAATCCAATCCAAAAGACTAGGGAACTCCTGGATCAAGTATCGGGAGAAATTGCCGTAGTAGAGGACATTTTTGATGGAACTAATCCGTATTTGCGTTACATGGAGAGGAAGACCACGAGAACCACCCTCGGTTAGCCTAACGGCAAAGGGACTCTAACCCGTGAACCGTCTACCTTTGAGGATATTTTACATCAGCACTGTGATCGGTGAAAGCCGGATGCTGATTTGTATCGACCAGCCATCTCTGTGGTTCGAACCCGGTTCACCTCATTAAAAGGCGAACGCTGAAAATATTTCCCTTTTATTGAAAAAGAATTATATATACTAAAAATATAATATATAAGAAATAAGGGGCTTATAAAAGTTGAAAGGATTTTTACCAAAGGTGACATTTTTACATCAAACTATTCCTTAGAATTGTTCCTATTATATAACAGCACAATGTACCAAAACATTGTAGTGTTTATAAGGATATGACGTTTTTCATTAAAACCCTTCTCCAAAACAATTTAAAATTGCTTCGCGCTAAGCCTTCCATTTATATAAAATTAGCTTTAAAATGCTGTGTAATACACAAATGGTCAGCTAAGATAAATATAAGGTTTAACAACACAAGAGCCGAATTCGGCTATACTGCTCCAAACGTAAGCGGTTACCTAACCTATGGAAGATAATAAAAAGTTAGTAAAATAAAGCAACAATCGAACAATCTATAGTGTTTAAAGGTTATAGTGTTAAATTGTTTTTATTAATTATTTTTATTTAGATATAAATTATGCTATAAATTAAATGAACCAAACCTTTTTTTATAGGGACTATAATTATGAGAGTTTTAAACCAAATGCAATTAAAAATAACTAATAGATATTTCGGAAAAACGTTTATTTAAATAAAATATGTACGATACGCAAAATAAACAACAAAACACCCAGAATGACTTTTGCCAATTTTTACATACTAGAACTTAATGGATGGATAAGCCCCACCATAAATATGCTAATTAAATTAATGCAGTCGATATTTTAAGTTAAGAAATTAGACACAAAAACGTGCTTTAAACAAGCACATCTTATTTTCGATAGACTCGGATTTTTAAGAATCAAAAAATGGAGTTTATCCATTTTCTGGAATATATGGTTTTAAAAGTTTGGTCAGTAAAGCGATCGAAATTTTGGATTTCTAATTTTACTTTTTGCTAATTTCTACTTTCTTGAGACCTTTTTAAGCGAATCAAAGATTTTTGCACACAATTATTAAATACGTTTATCCAAAGATAATTTCATGCAGAAACTAACATTTAATAACCAGCAGTTGCTTGCTAATTTGTCCGCACTTAGATTATAATTTTTACTGTTTGCATTGAATTGCTGATACATACAACTAAAGGCAATAGTTTAAAATCTGCCCAGAAGCCGTTAAATCAGCATTGTACGCAGCATTAATATTAAAATTATTTTCATTTCTGCCATTAGATGAGACAGAAAACTCATCCCAATTCTCCATTACGTTCTGTACTACTTCCTCACTCACCTCTCGATCCCTGACTTGAGTATCGTATAATTTATGTAAATACGAATTTGCTGAAAAAGGCACACACCATTTCCAATATATTTGTATGACAGTAAACGGCACCATAGCACCGTTTATGTTTAAAATTTCGATTGCTGTTTCAGAAAGGATCAAAAATAAATCAAAATGATTACTCGTAACTAAGTTTTCATTTCTATAAAAATAAAAAAATTATTTTAATTAAAAACCTAACGTATAATTAAATATTCAACACTACTTAAACTATCACATAAGACTACCTAAAATGATTCTAGAAAAATACAAAAATATAATTAATTGGATACGTGGGTAAATCGTGGTATTTGATTTTGTCAAGATTCAACAGAAAATCATGTTCGACACGCGCGTTGCGTCAACTTGCAGATATCCAATTAAATCTGATTCGAAACTTGATTCAGTGTCATAATAAACAAAGCCTTATAGCTGTAACGTTGACACGCCATGCACAACCACGTAATTTCAGCAGTATTCTCCTCGAGTTGCAAGTACCCAATTATTTAACACTACTTGAATAATGACTTAAGACAACTTAACAAATTTAATTTATTTAGAGTTATTGTAGATGGGTACAGTGCTGCCAATTTAGATAGAGAAATATCGGAGTTTTGGTGCCACGTAAAAGAAATAATTATATAGAGATAGATTATTCATAACTTTATATTATTTAATTTATTAACTGTCGAAAAATTTTTGAATTGTAAGTCATAAAAATGTTTTATGACTTAAATAATGTCATTTAAAATGACAAAATACGAAACTTGAGCACAATCGGTCAAATAATTCCTAAGTTATTAAATTTTAATCAAGTCGTATATTTATAATAGTTATATAGCACAGTTAAAACAAATAAAAAATTTCTCGCAAATATTAAAATAATATTCAGTTAGAGAAAAGTTGCCTCATTCATACGACTTTTCACATTTAAATTTTTATCAATCATGAATCATTAATAATTACATTTGATACATTTTAAGGACAAAATACAGTTATTCAGCTACTTATATTATTTTTTGGTAATAGCATTTACGTACAAAGCTTTGAAAACGATTTAGAAAATCGATTGCCTAATTCGTACTAACCATCAAAAATATTGAATATTTATGATTAAGAAAATTAGTAGACCTTATGTAATCCAAAACAATGATTTATTAGCATAACAAAAAATGCGAAAATAAATTTTTGAACTGTCACAAGTATTATAAGTTAGAGTATTATAAACCTCTAAAAGGTCAAAGGAACATAATGAGGAAATTTTATTTTATTTTATAACCGTTGTTGAATAGCCGATCAAATTCACTTTTAACAATAAGAATTTGGATTCGAAACCATAGAGTTGAACGTAATATAACTTTTAAGCTAACTATGATTAAATTCACAAATAGTTGTAATATTTAATTTTATAACCGTCGTTGAACAGCCGGCCCAATTTTGAGTTAACGACAACTAATGTTCAACTCCGTATATTTGAATCTAATTCAGAAGACAATAGAGCTCCTAGGAAAAATTTGCCTTCACGGAGGACTTTTTGATGGCGTTATATGGATAATTTTTGCGTTGCATGGAGAGGTAAACCAGCCACGGCTCCTCTAGTAGCAAAGGAACTCTAACTCATAATCCGTCAACCACTGAGGATATTTTACGTCATCACTGTGGTCAGTGCGAGCTCGGAGCAGAATTTGTACCAACCCGCAATCGTTGGGATTCGCACCTAGTTCACGTCATTGGGAAGCGAACGCTTGATCCCCTGAACCATCGTGGCTCACATTGGTAAAATTTTATTTTATAATGGTCGTTGAACAGCCGACCTAAATTAGGGTTTACTACTACCAATGTTTGACTTTGTAGGCTTGTAATTTTGAACCCATCCAGAAGACAAGGGAACTCCTGAATCAAGTATGGAGAGAGATTTGGCTTCGAGGAGGACTTTTTCGAAGAGCATTTGCGTTACATGGTGAGAAAAACCACAAAACTCCCCCTCCGAGGTATCCTGAAGGGAAAGGAACTCTTGCCCACGATCCACTGAAGATATTTTACGTCAGCACTGTAGTTGGTGCGACCCGTGTACGGATTTCGTATTGACCAGCCATCGATGAGATTCGACCCCGGGTTACCTCATTGGGAGGCGAGTGCCCAATTCCCTGAGTCACCATGCCTTATCTGGTTCCATTGAAGTCTTCACTATACAAGGTACTGGGATAGATAGGTGTATCAAATCAGATCAAAAACTATATAATTATGTAAAATGCTATATAAATATACAAATCAAATCATAATCCATATAAAAATATGAAATATTGCAACTAGCTACGTATAATGCATCAATACAAGGTCCATGAGATACTCCTAGTCCAACATTTTCAGCAGTCTTAAGTGCTAATTTAGCCCTTTTACTTGTAGATCTACACTCACGTGACACCTCATATGTTTTTACAGTAGCAGCCGAAATTCGGTGACCATCTTCATTTTGAACATACTCTTTGGCTGCATTTATTTCTAATTGTTCCACAGCTGTCAATAACCATTCGTTACCTTCGTTAAAAAATTATTACTGCTAAATAACTATTTATTTTAAAAGTATCATTAATTCTTTTTCCTGCATAATTTAAACAAATAATTTCAATAAAACAGTGAAAGTGACAGTGTTTTACTAAAATGTTTTGATACGTAGGAGTGAGCAAATTCATTAATCATTTAAGTTCACTTGTCCATACAGCGATGTATCACTTCACTGATACCGTGCCCGATACATTATGCTGTAACTTTTGAATTTCTACGAAAACATGTTTAATGTTCTGGTACAATAATTTTAAAAGAGTCGCGATGGTTCAGAACGTTCGCCTTCCAATGAAGTGAACCGAATTCAAGCGATGGTTGGTAGATACGAATTCTGCACCCGGCTTGCACCGACCACAGTGCTGACGTGAAACATCCTCAATGGTAGACGGATCATGGATTGGAGATCCCTTGCCGTCAGGCTAACCGTGGGAGATTCTCGTGGTCTTCCTTTCCATGTAACGCAAACGCGGGTTAGTTCCATCAAAAAGTACTCCACGAAGGCAAATTTCTCCTAATGCTTAATCCAGGAGTTCCCTTGTCTTCTAGATTAGGTTCAAAATTACAAGGCTACGGAGTTGAAAATTGGTAATGGTAAACCCAAAAATTAGGTCTGGTGTTCAACTACGGTTATAAAATAAAATAAAATAATTTGTATGGTTACGTGTTTTAACTATTTCGGGTCAATATTTAAGACTGGTTTTGACTCTTGACAGCGAGAGAAAGATTATCAGAGGTGAGAGAAGCACCTCTCTTTGAAATGCACTATTTCTTGTTTCTATAGCAGCAGACAGACTTAGACTTGGTGGAGAGGGGAGTTCTTTCTGTAAGCAAACTATAGAAAGCGCTACTGGGAGAGGAACACTCACGCTTCGCAACCGGTATTTGTTTATTTGTGACAAAGTTGATGCAAATATTTAGGTTTTGGCTGAAGGCTCAGTTAACAGTTAATTTTATTTCGTCGCAAAATGAAAAGATGAATAGTTGTTGATTAGAGCTTACGTATTTTATAAGTTTAAGCACTGTCTTGGTAATATACCAATATCGGAACACCTTCTCTAAATTTTTCAGATTTGTTAATATTTTAATTTTTTGAGATAACACACTGCGATGCTAAGGAGTATTGCAATTTTTGTCGAGCCTTAATAATTCACACCGGTCGCACGAACATTAGACATAATAATAATGAACAGAATAATACTAGTCATGTTCCAATCCTAAATTGAAAAAGAGTTACAGAAAGAAAAATTAAGAGTTTTTGATTACCTAAAATGTTTGAGTATTTCCTTTACGTGGAATGGTTAGTTACAAGGCGACTAACTTAGTAAAATTTAGTTTAATACAGGTATCTACGGTTCAACTAGAATGTGTTTCATTTTATTTGATATTGTTATATAAATAAATATTATGAAAGAATTATGATAATATTTATTTTTTCGATAGTATTTAAAATTGATGAAATAACCCGATTTTTCGATTAAATCTTTCTGACTCATTTTATTCCAATTTTAATTTTTTTTGAACAATGTAGTGAATTTTAAGCAAATCATTTCGTGGGTAATAAACTATTTCACAATAATATTTTGCAAGTTGTATAAAATTAGAAAAACAACTTCAGTAGATTTCTTTTAATATTAAGAAACAAACACCCTAAAAGCAATGTCTTGGTTAGTATATCTCTATATATTTTATTTTAACTTTACGCATCGTTATAGAATTGGACATCGATTACAGTTGCTATTGATTACAAATAATGACTAAATAATAATTAACCAATAATATAATCTTGATTATAGGTAGTCTTAATTTAGGATTTATACTGCAATCGCACTGACATGTGCTATAATCTCCGATTACAAGCTAAATGTATATGTAACCAAATAATGCTGCAATTAATTCGCGTTTTTTAACGTACCAATATTTTCAATGGAAATCGATATTGTTTCAAAATGAAATTTATATTTTATATTACTTTGAACTAATAAAATTTCTTAAAAATTCGATCAAGAAATCCTGGCTAATTATTTTGTTCCCTTTAATTTATAAATCATATGGTTATTTGCAGATATGAATCCTTGTATTCGTTAATCATAGTTCCTTTTGACAGTCCGTATATACAATTACTTAAATTGTAAATAATTTATTAAAATGAAATGTTTCATACAAAAATACAAATACTCTCTATAATTTAATCCTTATCCACTGGCTGTTAAAATGTAGGGCTGATAATAAATTTTCAAATTTCCAAATATTAAACAATTGAAATTGGTGAAATTCACGGATTAGTGATAATGTAACAATATACTGTTAAGGGAGAAAAAAACTTGATATTTAAGTACCTGTATAATTAAGTTTTTAACACAAGATTTTCGAAAACTAATTTTTTTAATACGCAAATAAATAAATAAATAAAATTAATTTAATGGATAAATTAAGTTTGTTTATATATTTCATTACAAAATGTGGGAAGCATTAAAATTTTTAAAAACTGTTGCAATGCCCAGATAGCAGGCAACCTAACTGCAAACGTTCTGTTTTCATTTTTATCTGGATGGCATGGAAAGGTTGTCTAATTAATAATTTTTTTAAACTCAGTAGAAATATAAGTATATTTAGCTTGTTTCCTTAAATATTGAATAAAGGCACAAACTTAACAACAACAAAAAATAATAAAATAATTTTTCAGTTTTTAATGTAACATTTTTGCTTTTTTTTATTCTAGCTTTGTCCAGGCTTTCAAATGTAACGTTTTGTCTGCATTGACAACTTAAAGATCAAGCAAACTTTTTCTTTTGAAGTGGTAAAGAAAGCCTGCTCAAATAAACTTTGTTTCAGTGATGGTTATAAAAACTGAAATAAACCTTTCGAAGGTAAATTTATCCTCGGTTTGAGAACGTTTTTTTAAACTTTATTTGCGAAGGATAATTCATTCTCGATTTCAAAAGGTTTTTCAAGCCTTGCATGTAAAGGCAGATTTAATCTCGATATAAAAGGGTTGTTTGTGTAAGCTTAATACGAATCTTGTTGCGGGAAAATTTGCATAGTTTTAGTTGTTACAAGCTTGTATAATTATATATATATTTGCTAATCATTAATAAACCTAGTGGGGGATTTGTAATAAAAGTTTTTGCTGACATTAAAATTAACCTTACAATTTTATCTGTATGCTCGCTAGAGTTCAGTTATAATTTGGACAAATCCAAATCTAAGATTCGTAAATTAACGCCATGTGTCTTAATAATAAATAAATAAATATATAAATAAACATATAAATAAATAAGTGAATAAATTTGTTTAAAAGATGAAATAAGAGAATAAGTATTATCTAGAATCAGTTACAGCTGTTACTTAATAGTAAATAATATATTAGCATAACTTATATAGAATTAACTTAATGAATACATTAGATTTTTTCTTTTTTGAGATATTACTTTTCTATGTTGTACTAATTTTACTAATTAAATTTATTTTCATTGATGAACTACTAGGATTACTTTTAATATTTTTCAAGTTAAATGTTTTTTCTTGAGCAAAAATGAAATTCCCCATTTAATTGCTTATAATCATGAAAACTGATAACCACATTTTGATAACTAATAACCATTGTAGTTGTGAAAGTTATCCTGTGATTAAAGATAAATCATGATTATATGAGTAAAGATTAAAAATTATTTGGATTACTTGAACGATTTGAATTTCTGTAATCACAGCTGAAGCAGCTTGAAATTTTTATTACAAAAATCAATTAACCCTGAACGCGTCTGTATCTGCATTAATTATGTGTCCTTTTTAATGTACTTTTATTACAATATACAGTGTGTTCAGTTCAATTTTCAGCGTAACGAAAATTATAGTTTTGTGTGTAAGGAGTGTTTTCCAACGAAAATCTTAGTATTTAAAATTGAATCAATGATAAGTAATCAATGTGATTGATAATGACTCGGATTCGAATCCCAGAAATGGCTGGTGGTTATGAATTACTGATCATAGAATCATGAGTCCCCTTGTCACTCAGCTAACCGTGGAAGGTTTTCGTGGTTTTTCTCTCAGTAGAATGCGCAAATGCGAGGTTAGTTCCAACAAAAAGTCCTCCACCAAGGCAAATTTCTCCTAATACTTGATACAGGGGTTCCCTTGTCTTCTGGATTGGGTTCAAAAGTACAAGACTACGAAGTTATACATTATTAGTCGTAAATTGAAGATTGGATAGGCTGTTCAAAGACGGTTATAAAATAAAATAAAATGCCATTGTAATCAGTCGCAGTATATACATGATTGCATGCAATCATAAATAAGATTCGACTGCTTACAGTCGCCGATTACGATTAATTATAATCACGATTAATATTACTGTAATCATATAATATGTACATATTATAACAACGATTACAATTAATTGATTATTATTTGCTATGTTAACCGTATGTAACTGCAATCAATTATTGCAATCGACGCCCAATATTACAATATTGTATGATGTTGATAATGTTCGTTTGGATGTTCATTTTTCAGTATAATAAAACAGCATGGCTATTTACAAAAAATTGTAAGTAAAAAAGAGATAAAATAAATCTTTGGCACAAAAATTACCCTGGATTTATATTCTAAGAATAAAACCAAACCAAATTATAGCTTTCGAAGTAACTGTTAATCAATTAAATCTAAACCACATACAATTGGAAGATGATTTTAGATAAAATTCTTTTTAACTGGTTCTTTTCCGCTAGCACAGCTTGCGCCGACATTCCTTTTTCGTAGACAACTTGTCATTCTCTTTTCTGATTGGATAATATGACGCGGGTTACGCCTTAAAAGGGAAAACATTTATTGGCAGATAGAGCACGAAACAGTAGCTGAATTTATCAATCTCATTGGATGCATGCTTACTTTTTATAATCGTTTCTTGCATTCGGGAGAGGTTATTTTAATACTACTCGGCATAAATTTGCATTCGAATCATTTTGGATTTTTTTGTTTTGTTTTTTTAATCATTAGTCTAGGAATTTTTATTCATGAGTTTTCACTTTAGGTCTAATGGTTCCTGAGTTAGAGGCTATTAAAGAATAAGATTTGTTCCAACAATCAGATTTTTTTTCTTTTTTGATTTTTCTTTAAAGAAACCTTTATATGAAATGGAAAAGAAAAGATCTTAAGATCTAGGAGATGTACTAAGTCTTTTCATTTTTTGTTAGTAATTATGGACATCACAGATTTTCACATTTTTGTTGGGGGGGGGGGCATAATTAAAATATACTGTTATAACTGCTTTCTAAAATTTCCAACACCACAAAATTCTTTCATACTCTTAATATCTGCAAAAACATTAATTACTTTAATTTTTTCTTGCTTAAATATTATTTTTTCTTATTTAAATGGCGATTAACCCATGGAAAAAAAATTATTTTCGTTGGGAGGGCTCTTACTAATCGAGACAGGCACTTGCCAACCCTCGCCAACGTGGCCGATTGTTAGTGATTCCATTGAAATCTAAATGAAAATCTGAGAATGATTTCTGTAATTTATACTTCGATCGAATTATTATATTCATGAGTTTTACTAGTTTGTTTGAGATTTTATTGACTATTTAGAAACTACTAGTTTTACCAGTTTGTTCGAGATTTTATTGACTATTTAATTAACTGAACAAAACGTGCGTTTCCCTTTTTATTATGTACTGAACAAAAGCATGTGTAAAATATTAAACACTTAAGAATTAGATAGAAAGAAAAGTACTACTATTAAGAATTTAAATAGAAGAAAGAATTAAATAGAAGGAATTAAGAATTAAATAGATTGTTTTTCTCGTAAATAGGCATATATTAAAATGATCTAAGATGCGAAAATCTTGAAAATTTTCGAATTTGTTTTATTATGTTTAAAATAAAATGTTAATTTATTTTTCTCGAAAATAATTTTAGATTGTGTTTATATCTGAATTAGGACGCAAAGTATGACTTTTCTCATCGTTTAAAGTGATGTAACAATTTTCATTGTTTTTTCCATGATTTTTTTTCTTTTAACAATTGATTTCATTTTTAAAATGATGTATCTCAAAAACTAAAAAATATAATAATTTCATTAAATTTAGAACATTTATATTTTAGATTCATTCCTGCAACTTGTTTTCATGAAATTGAAAATTTCATTTTCAATTTTGATAAATATTTTTTTAATTATAAAAAAATAAAATATGCAATTTGAAATTTAGAAAATTTCCAGATATTTTGCTCACTCACCAATGGTCAAACATTCTAGTTCACACTGGAATTATCTTTTTTAGTTAATTATATTAAAAGTAAAAAAAAAAAAAAAAATAATAATAAATAAAAATAATCCAGTAAAAGTTTTTTGGTAAACTGAATCTCATGGAGTATCTTTTTTGTTTCATTATACACTGTTAGAAATTTTTTGGAAAAGATGGTTGAATAACAATTTATTTAGTTTTTATTTTACCATATTCAAACAAAACAGTCAAATAACCATAAATAAGATGGTATTCAAACTGTTAAATGTGAGAAAAACCGTTTATTAACTGCTATCGCCTAACATTGTTAAACAATTTGAATTTTATCGCACCAACAAGTCCCACCTAATGAAGTCACTTATTTCCTTGCAGATGGGCTCATATTAAAGCCGAGAGGGCTAATCTGTCAATCTCATGACTGACAGAACAGGGGTTCAAGTCCCAGCGTTGACACCAAAATATTTCCTCCATTCCTTTCAACACATGAAGAGTTTCCAGTGTTCTGCACTCCCTGATTTGTGACCCTGAACCGCAAGAAGACGATACTCTTATTCGAGCATAGATGGCAGCATCATAAACTTCTAAACTATATCCAATGACCTTTTTAATTTATCTTTTATGGTTTTAAAACCATGCTAGTTGTAAATGGTTAAAAAAAACAATATAGTGTTGTATTCATGGTTTTTTAACCATACTAGTTTTAACCATACAAACTATTACCAAACCGTAAAGGTAAAAAATGTCCTTTTCGGTAAACTTTACCGTTAATAGGATGAATAGATTTGCTGCAGGTTATTTTACCATAATTTTAAAAGGAAAATTCTATCAGTGTACTGCACAGAGAAAAAAGCACGACCAGAACTACTAGAATATGGTCAAATTTACCTTGTTTCTGGCTCTATTTTCTGGCTCCAAATAGCTCAGTAATTTTTACCAAAGCGGTTTTGTAGAGATTACGGTAAAATAAACATTAAAATATGGTTTTATAACATGTGATAAAATTTGATAAATGTGGAAAATTTGGTAATTTTATCATAATACCTTAGAGCTTGGCATAAAAACCATTTATTCGGTTAAATTTAGTTTTTTGTATTCTTTACTAAATATGTGGTACTAAGGACTATAATTTTAAGAACCAGAATTTCATGAATTTCTTAAATACCATATATTTTGGTTTTCATTACCAGAATTATTTTTTTTCATCAGAAATGTCTTTAACATATAGTATAGAAACTGTGTGAAGAATACTACTTCTTTTTCATTCTGAAGATATTAAGTCAATCAAATCAAGTGATTCTTTCCTTTTTATTTTTTGTTTTATGATCTAAATTTAGTAACTAAATTGAAAATAATAATTATTTATTATTTTTAATGTTTAAATGAGACGTCATTTCTTATTGAAACATAACAAGTCATTTACTTGAAACACAAATAATCTAACTCTATACCAACTATATAAAAAATAAGAGTCACTCATTATTTTAAATTATTAAACAAGGCGTTATTTACTATCGACACGTCAAAAGTTATATACTTGAAATATAAATGATCTAACTCTATCAATTATATCAAAAATAATCGTCATTCATTATTTTAAATAATTGAATAAGACGTTATTGACGCGTCAAAAGTTATATACTCGAAGATATTTTACACGTGTCTTTGAATAACATCTCTTTCATCATCGTCTGTTTAAACAGGAAGAACAAAAAGAAAATTAAAAAAAGGAAATAATTGGAGGATAAGCTATGGATAAGCAAACCTAAATGAACCTGGGAATGAAGCCATTGACACTTTTTGTAACACAGTACAAAGAAAACAGCTGAAAGAATAACAGTGGGTGAAAAATTAATCTTTTTGTTTTGATTAATATTTTCTGTCATTTGGTTTAGTGGAAGGTTCAAGAGAATTGCTTTTTAATTTTTTGGTTTTATAATTGAATGAGACACAATAGGTATTTCATTAATTCATTTAAGAAATTAAGGATACATACTAATTGTATAAATTAAACTTAGCTTTAGTACCTTAAATTGAAAAAAAAAAAAAAATTCTTACAAGTAAGGTTCAAGTAAATTGCTTTGGGCAAATTAGTGATAAATTGTCCTTTTTTTCCGAGGTGAAAAGAATTCTTTAGTATTATTTTCTGGTAGGTTCTTTACTAGCATCCGGAATGTATGCCAGATAACAGCATAATACTCAGAAACACCTTATTGCCAAATTTTTTTTCAGTAATTTCAAAAACTGTACTTCATAATGTACAGTTTTTGAACAGTACTTTATAATGTTATTATATTGGCCTAAAATTTAAAATGATTTGTTATTATATTGGCCTAAACAAGCCTATTAATTTTACTAATGTTTGAATGTCAAGCTTTTAATACTAATATTATAGTATTTACGATATTAGTATAAAAAATTGGTACATAACTATTACAATAAATAATTATATACAACTTGTACATAAGTATTATTATAAATAATAGTACATAAATAATTGAAGAAGAAAGTGGGTGATAAATAATATAAAGAAAGAAAGATAGAACGAAATTTTTTTTTAAATGTTCTATGTTAAATTTCTTTATATCCATTTTTACACTTTTCTTTACACTAGTATTTCTACAAACTAAGGCAAACAGCTTTCTTTGTCGGTATCTTATAAATATTTTTGTGCTCTTTAACGTTGTTTGTCTTAGTTAGTCTGTTAAACTTCTATAGCAGCTATTTTAGTGACTGTCTATACCAGGGGGGGGGGGCAACCTGCGGCTCTTTGAGGGATTATTTGCGGCTCTCGATAAACGTACCAGAGTTCCCTTTTCATTTATGTGCTATTATATTTTAAAAAATTATTATCGTTCTGTATGTGTTTCAAAATGCCTTTTAAATTACTGACAACAAATATGAAAGAAAGTGCAACGTTGTAGCAAATCTCATTTCCGTCCAAGTAATAGGGATGCAAGAAGATCAAGCTCCACAATTATAATCGACGTATAATAATACAAATATAATTCGACGTCTATTGCTGAATTTTGGAAATTTGTACCAGAATCGAAGTATCCTGAATTAAAAAAGGCTGCTTGTCAAATTATTTCAATATTCGGAACAAACTTATGTATTCCACTTTAAAATTCGTAAAATCCAAACACCGATCAGTATTAACTAACTAGCATCTCAAAGAATTACTGAGAAGTGCTGTGACCAATTATTCACCAAATTTTAAAGAATTATTAAGAGAAGTAAAATAAATGTGTTCAATTTTTAATATTTAAATTCAATACACATATTTTGTACTTTTATTTATATGATTTGGATAATTATAATTTCTGCAAAAAATTTTTAATACCTTTTTTGCATACATTTTAAATACACATTTAATTGCGGCTCGCGAAAAATTTCAAATTTTGAAAAATGGCTCGACTATCAAGGAGCTTGGTCACCCCTGGTCTATACCATAACTTAAGTTTTTCTTCTCTTTTATACTAAGGGAATTTTATTTGAAAACTTTATATTCCATTTTGATTCACTTATTCTCATTTACTTCATTTACTCACTTCACTTGTCTCTTTCACTCACTTATGAAATATTACATACTAAACTAGTTTTCACGTTAAAAAAAAAAAAAGCTTAATATGAAAATACTGGAAATGGATAATGTTTTGATAGTTGTGGCTTAGGCCCACTCTTGAGCATTGCCCCTCACTCCAAATTCAGCCTTGAATTTACTGAGGGGGTCAAATGAGGTAAAAACCTAAAACATTGCGATCTAGATAAAGGGAGTATTATTTTTTCCTTTATAATTTTTATACTTAATCCGATGAGATTAAGGCGAATGTAACGATTCAAGTTTAGTTGGACTAATAGTTCAAAAGTTGTTGAATTTTTACGATCAGTGTATAGTGCTGCTTTCAGGAGAACTCCTCCAGACACCCGTCTCGCGTTGTGGCGGGTTCTATGGTTGCAAGGAAAGGTCACTTCGAATAGGGTTGTGGGGTGAATAGTTTTGTCTTCATCTTAGCTTAGGTCATTGTGAGTAAACCAATCACCTTCTTTCCTCCATTTTACCCCCATTAGAAATGTGCTCTCGCTTGTTACCATAGCTGTAGACAGCCCCAGACTTTCAGTCTGGAGGAGTTCTCCTCAAAGCCACACTGTACCGAGCATAGGAGTTCGTGTGGATTGGAGAGGAATAAAACAGTCCTTAAGACTCCAAAAACTTTCTTAGTATTTTAAAGAATTATCTTATTGGTAGTATCTTCTATCTCATTATCTATTCTAATTAGTATCTTATTAGTATTTTCCAGTTAATATAGCAATTTTTAACACTCAACTACAGCACGAATAACTGGCTAATACACAGCAAATCACAGCCTTTGAAACCTCAGACGGTTCATAAGAGAGTCACAAATAGGAACAATATTGCAGTCGCAGACTAATACCCTACTCTCTACGTCTTGGCGACGAAACACCGAAACTTTCCGACATGATTCTAGACAATTCTCATCAACTCAGAAAATATTAGTCCTAAAAGCTTCGAAATTCGAATTTTCCAGAACTATTATTTTGTGGCAAAATGGTAGCCAAATATTGCCACGCTAACAAAATTGTCACCATAACGAGTCTTTCACAAGTCTGCTTTTCGAAGCTCTGTCACTCAGGAAAATAAAAAAAGCCATAGTTTAAGTCCCTTACACACAAAGCAAGGCGATGATTTTAAACTATATATATAATCTTGCCGTGAAGAATTATTTGGGCTTTAGAACAGACAAATAACTTAAAATTTTGAAAATTAATAAAATGTTTTACGAATCACACATTTGGCGACATTTTCCCCTCTAGTTGAAAATCATACAAATCACTGTCTTATTCTCACTTTTTGAAAATTTTTATGAGCCCAAGTAATGCAGCAGTATAGTAAGTTTTTAAATATTAAAAAATTAGACCACAAACTAAATTTTTTCAAAACTGTGGCTTTTCTCCATATTGACGTTTTGAGCCATTTTCAAAATAAACACAGACAGTGCTAGCTTGCTAGACAGGCTAAACTGACCTAACAGTCATTTGTAACTGTTTCAAATTTAACAACAGTTTTAAAAATAGCATATTAATCGCAAAAGCATTGTTTCTTATTCCGACGGAGCTTTTGAAAACAGCTATGGGAATAAATTAGGCGCTATTTTCTCTCTAAATTACGTTAGAATTACATGACTTTCTTACAAATTTTCTAATTAAACTCGTTATTTAGGTCTGTCATGAATATTTAGCCTTATAACAAAAGGAATATTCACAAAATTAAACACACATATATGAATTCGTTACAATAGAAAGTGCAGTTTTATGCTTACTGTATAGTTTCGTACCTATTTAAGCGTTCGAAAAAGTTTTACACAGATGCGGAGCATTTGAATATTATTTTACGCTGAGTTAAATCAAACCAAAATCAGGTTGATCGAATTGAAAGTTCCATACGTTAAAATTTTTGACTTATATTTTTTACGCATAAAACCCTTAGAACTTGAAAACTAGTAGCTTAATTTTGATTTTATTGGTTGAAGCATCCTCACTTGTCCAAATAGCTAAGTCCACTCAGTTTCAGATCGAAGGATACCAGCTTGTCCGACACTTGAAGGCACCATGGTGCACAGTGCAGATTACATTTCGCGCCACAATTATGCCGTTAGTCCTATTTGCAAAACTGGCGCGCCTTCACCTCCATGATCCCTCCTTCCTTGTGGTAAACAATAGGCTGTGAGCCGTGGGGGCTTAGGAGATAGAACTAATTCGAACACGGATCCGAGGAGGTGAGCCGGGTTCGAATCCCAGTGATGATTGGAACGAACTATCCAACTCGAACCGCCCACTGTGCTGACATAAAGTATCCTCAGTGAGAAGAGACGCAACATGGGAGAGTCCCCTTGCCGCCAGGCTAACCGTGGGATATTTTTGCGATTTTCTTCTCCATGTAACGCAAATACGTATTAGTTTCATCAAAAAGTCCTCTACAAAGGCAGATTTCTCCCATTATTTGATCCAGGAGATCGTCAAAGGGGGAATCCAATCGACGAATAAGAGCACGAAAATTTTATTGCTGTTTAATAATTTTTTTTTCCTGATAAATATTTGACTCAAGCAAATATTTTGTGAAGAATTAAATAAATTTGATAATTTTTAATAATAATAATTTGTAATAATTGTTCACTTTTGATAATTAAAATAATGATTTAGATAATTCAAGAAGAAAAACAAATTACGAAGAGTGTATAAAAATAACTTTTTTACATTAATTAATGATAGAAATAATAGCTTTTGCCTTGATATTTCATAATTTCAATGACCATTATAGGAAAAATAATTTATAATTTTTGCTTAGATTTTTCCTTCTAATGTTTTATTTGAAAATTAAATTTAATTTTTTCTCAACTTCTCTTTTTACAAGCATCTAATCGAAGAAATTGCTTAGAGAATCCACACACCATTGTTGACGATGAAGATAGAAAATGGAGGGGTCTGACAATTTATTTTTAAGAATGTGTCAGAAACTCTGGTGTTTATTATTACTACTTGTATTTCCGTTCCTTTGACCTATTAAAATGAATAATTTCAACTTACTTATATTCCTAAATAGTTCCAAAGCGAATAGCCGTCGATAGCTCAGTTGGCAGAGCGGTGGACTGTAGAGAGATATCACTGACATCCATAGGTCGCTGGTTCGACTCCGGCTCGACGGAAGAATTTTTTCTAAATCTTCTGTAAATCATAAATACGCACGATGTTATATAGAAAACAAATTATTATTAAAATATTTAGATGGTATAAATTTTTAGATGGAAAAATATTTAGATGGTATTATTTAAAAATATATACATACTTTTATCATATTATATTTTTCTATTACTACATACTTTTAAAATGTATCTGATTTTTAAATTTAATGATTTGTATGTTATTTTCGATGAATCTCTTGTTTGCTTGAATCATATTTTCAAGTACCGTTAATTTTTTTAAATAACATTGTCTTCTGCCAATCATAATATCGAGAAAAAATTATTTTTATCTTATTATATTTTCTTTGTCGTATACATACTTATAAACTTTATAATAAACTAACTAATAAACTAATTAAAGTTTAATTACTTAGTTATAAACTTTGATAAATTTTGCCTTTTGTGAACATACTTATAAAATTTAACTGATTCTTAAATTTATTGATTATATGTTAGTTATCTTGAGATAATTATTTCTGATCGTTTAAGTCAACATTGCAAATTCAGTTTATTTTATTTATTATTATTTCTTTTAATAACACTGTCTTCTGTCAGTTATAAAAAACATTTTTTGGTAGTTCTGTCTTTTGTCGAGCATAAAAAAACACTCAATCAAACGATATTATCTAAAAAAAAAAAAAAAATTTAAAAATTTAAAAAGAAGACTCTTATTTTATTATATTTTGCCTATTGTAAACTGTTAGATTTGATTTTTAAATTTATTTATTATATTGTATTTATTTTATAATAAATCTACCATTCGCTTGAGTTATAGTTTTAATTATCGCTTGTTATTTAATAACACTGCCTTTTGTCGATCAGAAAAATATTCAAACTGCATTATCTAAAATAATTTTACTTTTACCTTATTACATTTTGCTCGTTGTAAATAGAGTTGTAAAAGTTAATTAATTTTTTAATGTAATGACTATTTGTCTTTAATATTTAAGATAAGTCTCTTTTTTACTCAAGTCAAAATTACATATTTTACAAATATTTGCATATACTATTTGTGTATACTGCTTACATTTGCGTTTATTATACTTTTATTTTTATATCGAAAAATTTTAACGATAAATTTAAAACCAAGTCTGCTAAATTCTGATTGATGTTTTGGATAGTGAAAAAAAGGCTTTTATTTATGCATGCATTTCTCAGAATCTTGAATCTCATCTTTGCAAATCTTAGAAAAAAAACTTTAGATAACTTACAACTGCTTTTATTCTATTTCATTTCATTAATTTATTTATTTCATTAATTTATTTATTTCATTAATTTATTTATTTCATTTATCTCTTTATTTCATTCATCTATTTATTTCATTTATCAATTTATTTCATTTATTTATTTATTTCATTTATTTATCTATACATTGATTTGTTTATTTCATTTATTTATTTACTTCATTTATTTATCTATACATTGATTTGTTTATTTCATTTATTTATCTATACATTTATTTGTTTATATCATTAAATAATTAATTTTTATTTATTTATTTATTTAATTTATTTATTTTAAGGTAACTTAACTTGTTATTATTCTATATTTCAAATATTTAAGGTTATTAATTAAAGGTTAATGCATCAAAGGTTATTTTTCTCACATTCTGCTTCATCGAATTTTTTGTTGTTGATTGCTTATTTAAGCTAAAAGTACATTTTTTGGCATCGTAAAAATTTCTTATATTTCAAACTTCATTATTAAGTTTTCTATTTTTTTTTAATTAGAAAAAAAAGCTTCGCATGTTCAGATATATCATAATGTATGGTACCATCTTAAAAGTGTTTTTAATTATCGATTCAGTACTTTCTCAAGTGACCTCAAAGATTTATATTATATTATATTATAGATTTATATTTTCATTCAGTTAGTAATCTTTTTCGTAAAAATAGAGAAAAAGCATAATTTTTTTAAAAGTTTTTCATTCTTTTATAATTATTTATTTAGTGAAAACTTATTTGATAGGAAAGTGACCAGCAGATGTATGAAAGATAATAAAAATTAAAATTATGCACTGTGCAAATTAATAAATAATGAAATAAAAAAGTTTATGTTTTATTTTTGCGTTTTTCATTTAAGTTTTATTAATAAAATGATAATTTTAAAACTAGTTGCTAGTTTTATAGTTTGGTAAAAAAGAAAAAACTAAAATATTAGTTATTAGTTTATAATTTGAGCATTGCGATTTGTAAAAAGTTCAAACAGCGTTGGCAGTAAATTTAGGCAAAACATTAATTCTCTGCGAAATCTCTCTAATATAGTCCAACTTTGCCCTTTATTAAAATTACTGCATATTTGAACGATATTATGGTTTAAAAGGATACAAAACTTTTATTACAAAGTAAAAAAGTATAACTATCACAAAAACTATAAAGCAACATAAATAAATAAAAAAAAAGTCATATAAATTGCAAAAAAATTTGGTGCATTGTTGACGTTGAAAAAAATTTCATTATTGAGGTAAACTGAAGATTTTTACAGTACATTGTAGTCACATATGTTATTTACTTTTTCATTGTTATAGCTTTATTTATTTCTTCATTCATTATTTGCTTGTTTAGTGACAACGCATATTTTCATGAGCACTAAAAACCATTTTCGACTTTATTGCATTAAGCAAGCGCATTTTTAGTACTATATTTGCACTTATTCCTTCAAATAATTGTTATTTTATCAATTTTATATAATTTTTGGCACTATAACTTCAATTCTGTCCTAAAAATTACAATAAGTTTACCATAATACCAAAAATGATAGCAACTACACACCAAAATGTTTTACAATACAGATGTATGATCCTGCAAATACATAATAAATTTTTCATCAGGGCAAGGAAATCCCCAAATGTTTAGCGACATAAATTTTTTTTATTCTACATTATTATTTTTATTATTGCATATTGTGGAAATTTGCTTTGTAATTCATTTAAAACCCTCTTATTACAGTTTAAAAGATTTTTACAGCATCTGTAACGAACACAAGCTTAAGAATTTCACTGAAATTCAGTAAGAGTTATATTTGGAAAAACTCTTTAAAACTTTAAAAATACAAAAATTAAGTTCAGTCACTTTTAGTTTTAATACTTGTAATTTGAAAATTAACATTTATATGTATCTCGTACACTTTCTTTAGAAATTCCATTCAATTAAGCATTTCGAGTTATAGAAAAATAATATATAATTAAATGAAATGATTAGAAATGGAAAATAGTATTTTATAAATATTCAGATCATTATACACTATTTTTAAATGCTATTTTCCATAATCAGAAAAATTAGTAATAAACAGTAAAAATTAGTGTAACAAAAAGAAAAGAAAAAAAAACTATTTCAATTAAATATTTCATAAGATAGCCAAAATGCGATTCCTTAATAATTTCTTAAAAAAGATAAAAAGGTGTTTGAAATGACAATTCAAAACTTCTTTCCCGACGAAAATTGCATATGAAAGTTTAATATATGATCTTGAAACATAACCTTTAATTGAAGAAGTTTTTCTTTTCTTATAAAAGTTGGGATTTCTACTTAATCAAAAGCATTTCTTCTTATTTTTCAAAAAAAAAAAAAAAAAAAAAGTAGAGTAGCCATTGGTGAGACACTTCATATTATATTAACATGGTGAAGGCTGATGAAATTTTCCTCCCTTTTTCAACATTTAAGAAATTCTAACGAGTTTATTGTGCAAGGTGTTCCGCAATGAGCACCCATAAAGTTTCTAGAATCTAGAACCCATGTCAAAACTGAAGTGAAAAAACATACACGTCAGGGATCGCAAACTAACTTTTAAGTGAGATAAAAACAAAACATAATTTTGAAAAATATAACAAAACACTACAGAAGAAAGCAGGTCTGAAAACATCAAAGCTTGTAGGATTGCCGGAGGAATCAGATATTTTTAGAACTGCGATTATTAGAGCTACCACCAACTTTTTTAAGGCAATAAAACGGGATTCGTATCCACCTTCCTCCATTCACTAATGTCTTTGTATTACTGTTACAACAAAGCAAGACAATTGGTTGAAACGTTTGTTCAGGATTCAAATCAAAAGAGTCTCTAAAAAATCAGTTCGACTATAATATTGGCACCACGAACAATAATAACGGGTGCAACTTCACTGTAAGCTAATTAAGTCATGCATTAACCTCACTTCGTTTCCAGTTTGCATGCAGCATCACGTAATCATGTTTAAGAAATAAAATAATACTAGGAGGCTCCGCCCCCGTCTCGCTAACGCTCGCCAACCCCCGAGAATTGCTACGCAATCCTATGCGGTTCACGCCATGAACCATGGCTCGCTGCGCTCGCTCGTCAATGAACACAATGTTCTAGCACAAAGACATAATATATTATCATCAAAGACATAATATTTTATCATCAAAGACATAGTATTGTACTAATGTAGAAGAATTCTATCAATGTTCTTATTGGCTTTTAAAAAAGTATATTAGCTATTTAGATTGTACATGGTGAAAAAAATCAAAACATTAGCTAAATAAGAAACATATTAGCAAAATAAATTATCAAATATTGCTTCACTAATATTCTGCATTTTAAAGCGTGAAAATTCAATGCATAAATAAACGCGAAATATAAAAAAATTCAATGCATTCAATACAAACACATAAACGTTTTTTAGACGTTTAGGTAGCTCCCAGTAGAAAAATATCAATTCAACAGCGGCCTTTTAAAGCATTCTCACTTCAATTAATTAATTAATTCCTAATTGGGTGTAATATAAAAAAAAACACAACTACTTCCACTTAGTAGGAATAACATTTACCATGACGCAATGCTAAATTCTATGCCACTATCCACATAAATGCCACTATCCACATAAATCAATTATTAATCAAAAATCGAATATCAATTACTTTTCTTTATAATGCAATAAAATCTGGCGAGCAGCTATTTAAACGATCAAACACTTCGTTTGTTTATTTGTGGCTTGAAGTTAGGCTCGCAGAAA
Organism: Parasteatoda tepidariorum; assembly: GCF_982258835.1. Classification (NCBI taxonomy): domain Eukaryota; kingdom Metazoa; phylum Arthropoda; class Arachnida; order Araneae; family Theridiidae; genus Parasteatoda; species Parasteatoda tepidariorum. Next base: position 81,132,926 of record NC_141757.1, read on the forward strand.
ATGCCGTTCATGGGTTAAATTTAGTAGGAATAACACAACCTGTGACGTAGGCTATGGTATACCCAATTGAGTTTAAATTAAATATTGTCATGTTTTTAGTGCATGAATCTGAATTGAACAACCTGATAATGCTCACTCTGGTTATTGTTATCTGGTTGCTCACTACGTGCTCTTGCGCGCCGAATCCAATCAATTAAAAATGAAAACTGTTGCCAGCGCGAGAAAAGAAATATCATCGGTTTTATTGACACATACATACATACATACGTACGTATTAGCGTTTTATATAATATAGATAGTTCAAATTTACACCACTGTAGAAAATTTCAACAATGCTTGATAAAATTTCAAGCATTGTAGCAATGTATGTGAATTCCTTATAGATTCACAAACATTTTAGCTACTTAAAAGTATTTTTAAGTGGATACTCGACATTTTTCTAAAATACTTCCTTTGTTTTGTAACACACACTGTAAAAATTATTGCAGCTCAAAAGGTAGCTACAAAAAGTGGAATAACTCTCGGGGAGAACCGTTTTTCCAAATTGATTATTAAGTAGCCAAAAATTAGAGAACCTCAAATTGTAACAGATGGCGAACTGTTTATTAAATAAAGTGAACAAAAACCTTTAATTTCTCTCGATTTTAAAATGGTGGGCATGTTTTGATGCCATAATCAATATCTTCTTCAAGCAAAAAAAAAAAAGAAAAAAAAAGGCAATTTTATGAAAATGTTTTAACGTTATACTTTTATTACAAAAAGTGTATTTTGTTTTCATTTCTACTTTCTAATTGTTTCGCTTTTGTGTCTTGTAATCTTGCAATCGAACCTTCGAACACTTTCCAATTACTTACTGGAAAGCACTCTCTGTACTATATGGGTACTATCCGGACTATATGTAATTTATAATCTTTTTCCTGATTGCTGCAAATGGAATTTATCGTCATTATACTGACGAATGCAACTTATTTGTTAAAATTTCAACTATTTTCTACTAAGGGGTTCTGTGAGCTAGGACTTTTTTTTCCCTTTTAGCCAGAAACTTGTAAAAAGTTTGTATCAAACCAATAAACGATTATTTATTTATTATTCAGGTTATTTTTGTGCAATAATTTAATAAAATTTCTTTTAATAAAAGGCCAATAAAAATGAAATAGCAAACTTTTAAAAATATTTTTTTCAACCTATATGTGGAATAAATAACTAAAGGGATATTTACTTGGAAATTATTGCATCAGTATTTTTTAACGAATTGTAAAATTCAAAATAGCAACCGAATTAAAAAATAAAGAGAACTATTTTTCACCTATAACCATTCTCATAGTCTATAAAATTTTCAAACACCACAATTTTGCTTATTTAATTCAGCCTTTTTTCTTTTTTTTTTCTTCTTGTTAGCACATTTACACCTGTTAATGATTTTTTTTTTTTTTAAAGTCAGGGTTCCGATAAAGAAGACTGATTTTTTTGTCTTCCGTAGCTGAACTATGAACCGCTGAACTAGATTGCTCAGATTTCATCTGGGGCTCAAATCTCATCTGGAAACACAAATTACATTTCGCCTATTGTTAAAAAACAATAATGAACTTAAAATAAAGAGAAAAAGAGAGAAAAAGAACAGATAATAGAAATAAACGTCTTTCAAAAGCGATACGAACGATGTTTTTCATATTTGGTCATAGCTAAAATTAAGGCATTCTCTCTTTTTTTTTAAAATTCCACTTTAAAAACTTAATTTTTAAAATTAAATTTTACTTTTTAAATCTATTCAAGTTACAAAAATAAAAAAGAGAATTAAAACACTATAATTTTAATTTGCTATTATAACTCTTGATTGTGAACAATGAGAAATTTCTATTTCCTTTAACTTTTTTTTTATCATTCAAACAACTCATTTATCACAAATATTTTGCGTTTGTAATGACCTTGGAAAAAATCTAAATCTTCATTTATGAGTTAAACCATATCTAACTCATAACAAAGGTAAACATGAAACTTATATCGGCAAAGCCAATTTACCAGCATTTCTTTTCGCGGCGCTGGAAAGCAAAAATATATATCCAACACATTACCGAATAGTAAATCATAGAGCTTTTTCCCAATAATCACAACAGGTAGGGCTGCGAACATCGGTCCCAATTACGAACTTCAAGTTCAACTTTCCCCCATTTACTCTATTTTATGCCCTCGTCTGACAGTGGGAAGCCTTGTTAAGAAACTGCACGTTAAAACTGATTTAGTTGATGCCCGCGCCACACGGCGGCAAACATCAGAGCATCTCCCGCTGTTGCCATCCAGACTATTACTTGGAACATCCGTTTCAGTGGGGGCGGAGTGGGGGGAGTAGAATTTGTCTTGTAGAGCTAAAAGCGGTTTAAAACAAACAGGCGATGAATTATTTGATCTTTATTTATTTTTCTAACTCGGCGAACTACCTTGTTAAAGACACATATAAAAAAATTCCTTTATTAATTTTTTTACGCTTATTTTTACACAGTATCAATACTATTTCATACCGCTCAAATATGTTTGCTTTCCTTTTCTTTCTTTATTGTTATAAATTTTATGTTCTTTTTTTTATTCGTGTCAAAGTGGATATGCATAACGATGTTTCTTAGGTTGTTATTAGAAATGTATTTTATTTCATTCCGAGAAAAAAAAAATGGCGTTGGAATACCGATCGATAAAAGCAATGTATATGGTTACAATGAAATAAAATATGGAAAAAGGCTTTTTATATTCATTACCTCCCAAGGTGTTTGAAAGTGGTAATAATGGTCGGTTCTAAACGAGACACGAGGAATTGTTAATGAGCAAATATTATGATCATTATTTACTTCATTTTTTTTATTTGTTGTGTTTAATAAAATGCAAGTCATTGTACACATATTAAGCGGCAATGGGATTTTTAATTTAGAAAGTAAATGTTATTTTTTCTCTTCTTTTTTATAAATATTATATACATTTTATTAAAAATAGAAGTTTATAATAAAAATGAGCTATCACTTTTTTCAACGACAGTTTAGAGCAGTGGTTCCCAATTTTTTTTCCGGCTATGGAACCCTAAATGATCGATCCTTTTTTAATGGAACCCCGAGACTTAATCAAAAAATTTGTAAATATGTGAAAGTATTTAATGATTGAAATTTTATTAGATATTTTGAAAATATTTAATGAATTAATAATTTCTTTATCGTATCGTTTTATCGATACTATTATGTCAGAGAGTTAAATTTATTGATATGGAGCTGCATGTAGTCTGCTAATTTGATTTGATTGTATCTATAAATTGAATGCACACGAGTTAAAACTTGGTTTTCATTGAAATAAAAAGGAAAAAGGAAGAAAATAAACGTTGAGAATGGTTATTAGAGAGCATTGTTGAATTTGGAAATTTTGTTCTGTGCAAAATACTAATGGAATTTTTCATAAATCATTCAATATATTATTATTAGAATTTTTTTTAATTCGAACCACCTTTTCAATATTATTTTAATATGTTGTAAATCGATTTCTTATTTTTATTTTTAATCATGCGGTTCCGAAGTCAAGCATCACTGCGGGTGGTTGACCACTTGGATTAGTCTGCATAGGGACCGAGGGTATGCGGTATGGGTCCTCGTTAAACTGCTCTACCGTAAAGTGCTCGACTTCGCGTGCAGGTCGTCGAGCTACCGAAGCGGGGGTGCCACCCCCTCTGCAGAGGATCAAAATTGTGATGGCATGTCTTCGGATCATCCTCAGGGATGTTTCCCAGACCGTCGCCAATAGCCTATTGTGCAGCTCTAGTGCGACGTAAATGAACAACAACAACAACAATATTGTGTTTCTTTTTTCCCAAGTATTTTAAATAATTCTATAAATTATTAAATATATAATGAGTTTATATATTATGGGTTATAATATATAATCTAATTACAGGTTCTGAAAATCCTAACTGGTGAAAAAGAAGTCCAAACTCACGGATTCCCCTTGATCCTTCCACGGAAGCTTAGGGTACCGCGGAACAAAATTTGGGAACCATAGGTTTAGAGATTCAATTCAAAGTTCAGAGATAGTAAAAGACAGTTTAGAAATTCAATCTACAATTTTAAGCCTCGTGGCCTATCATTTAAGGCTATAAATATTTCCAATGTATGCCATTTTTAAAATGGAGCCATGCACTTTGTATAAGAGTTACACCTTTCTAAAAAGAGAAATCGGATGCCGATTTTTTTTATCTATTCTTTTAGATGCATTCAAGTTGTAAACTTTTCTAAAAATGGCAATCACAGATAGTTTTCTTTAATCGAAAAATGCCTTCAATTTTAATACTATAAGGGGAACATTATTTTACTAGTTTGCATCAGGTAAACTATATATTTGAAATATCAGTAGTTTCTCAAAGTGTGTTATTCTCAAAAGCAGTGTAATGCATTTGAATTATAATTTTATTCCAAGATAAAAGCCTATGAATATAAAAAATAAATTTTTATTGATATTGGAAATACACTAATTGGAAATGCACTAAATTGGAATACAAGGAATACACTAAAAATGGCATGTTTCTCTTTTAAAATCCAACTTATTATTTTATCAATAAAGCCTATGATTACTATTTTTTTATTATTTTATTTTAAAACCGGCTTTGAACAACCGGCTTAATTCTGACTATCATTGTTCTACTCCGTAGCCTTGTAATTTTGAATTCAACCTAGAAGATAAGGGAACATCAGGATCAAATTTGAGACAAACTATCTTTCGTGGAGGATTTTTTGATTGAACCTGCATTACCTGGTGAGGAAAACTACGAAATCCCTTGCCGTGGGGCTACATGGTCAGCCCCACGGGAAGCATTGTAGTCAGTGCGAGCCGGGGGCAAATTTCGTACCAACCACCCACCTCTGGGATTTAAACCTGGGTCTCCGCATTGGGAGGCGTTTGCTCTATTCCCTGAGCCAATGCAGCTTTCTGTATTTTGTTGAAAGATAACGGACTTTTGGCAAAATACTTTAAGGTAATTAAATTTTTTTCAAATTAATTTTTTTCCCTTGCTATCACGGGTGGCCTTATGCAAAGTTTTATACAGTTTAACAAAAAGATCAAATAGAATAATGTAAATCGAATAGTTTTTTCGACAATTAAGGAAACAATCTTATGGTTTTCTCTAACGAAGGAGTATAAACGCGGTTTGATTTACACGTTCTTCATTTTATTGCAGGTTGTCTCATTTACCGGCAATATTTACACTTCAATAAAAATCTAACCCCTTTTGCCGCGTTGAACCCGAAGTCACGACTTACAATAATTAGGCGAAACGCCAAATCTGCTGGGTTTTTCAATCCCCCAACGCAAGAGAAGATATAAAAATTTTCTCGCAGGTATAAAAAATGAAAAAGAAAAGAAAGAAAACGCGTAGAAATAAACTAAGCTCTTTCCTTTTCTTTCTTTATTTCAAATCTTAGTCAGATAAATAATTTGATTTGTCAGACTTAAAACCAGAGCCTTTTTTTTCCAGTTCCCTTCGAAAGTCTTTTTAAACAATTACTTCAGAGCCCACCTTGGAGATTTGGCAAGAGGCGTAATACACATAACTCAGGATTTACCCACCGCGAGCATTTTGAAAATATTGCCGATGAACAAGAATAACTCTAGAAGTAGACAAAAGACTGGAATAAGACTTGTTTTTTCAAGTTAATTGCAGTAAAGCAAGAGCTTTTATAGTGTGAATATTTTGAAAATATCTAAAACTTTATTATTATTCAAATTTTAAAAGAATAGCAGACAAGCGTGCGTGTACTCAAAACTCAAAACAACAAATTCTTACATACCTGCTCTTTCTATACATATTTAAATTAGAAATTTTTAAAGAAAAAGCATTTTTTAAAATGACGCTGTCTTTTTTTAACTGTTAGCACAGTAAATAAGACTGTATCACGTAGGAGGAATTGCACATTTCTAAATCTTTGACAATTATTTATAAAATGATATAGGGTGGATAAATGATGAAGAGCTTTCTGGGTTAATTGAAGGCTCTGTGGTCCGTACAGATTAAAAAGAAACACATGTTATAATGTCATCACTGAGGATCGTCTTCACCGCTCCTTTATTGTTATTACATACGAGATCAACAGCCGAGGTGGCTTAGAGGACAGAGAGCTCGCATACCAATGGGGTGACCAGGGTTCGAATCCCAGCGATGGCTGATCGATAAGAATTCCGCACTAGGCTCGCACCGACCACAACCACAGTGCGGACGTTAATAATCCTCAGTGGTAAATGAATCATGGGTCAGAGTCCCCTTGCCGACAGGCTAACCATGGAAGTCTTCGTGGTTTTCCTCACCTTGTAACGCAAATATGGGTTAGTTCAATCAAAAAGTTCTCCTCGACGGTAAATTTTTCCCAATACTTGATCCCTTGCCTTCTGTTTAGAGTTCAAAATTACAAGGCTACGGAGCTGAACATTAGTAGTCGTAAACTCAAAAATTGGGTCAGCTACGTTCAACGGTTATAAAATAAAATATATACGAGATCAAAATTATAAATAACAAATGTTTGCTAAATATATTTGAAATTTCAGAATAGGTATAGAGAAACCTCTGTTAAGTTGACCAAGTTGAATGAAAACCCCCAGTCTGAGTTGACCCTTATTATCAAGAAAGGAATTTTTCCAATAAGCTTAAAGGTAACGAAACCTTTTACACCTGACCATCTATCTTGTATTTTGAATGCCGCCATGAGTAAAATTTGTCAAGTGGATTAAATTCTAAACCTTACATAAGTTGACCAGAACAACTTAATTAGGAAATTTTCTTTTCTGTATTTCCCAGAATTGGTGAGATAGTATAAATAGACCAAAACCTCTAATTAATGCGACGATATGGAAAAAAGCTTGGGAATTTTGCAAAAAAATAGGTTTGTAAATAAACAATAGATTTGTATAGGTAGAAATCAATAAAATGTTAAGTTTTCTAATTTTAATATGTTCTTTAGTATTAATATTTTAAAAAGTTATTTGTTACAAATAATATGCATCGCTGACAAAAATGCTCACCTATTTTCTTAAGCTAATAGGTTTGATATTAAATTTATGTAAATAATTGTAATTCATTCTGGAATTAATATCATTATTTAAGATTTTGAGATTTTTTTCAAGTTTTAAACTCATATTAAAAAGATTCAATTGAATTATTTATTTATAAATATTACGATATTTAATTATAAATGTAAAATAACAATATATTAGAATAACATGATATAAGAAATGATAAAAAAAAAATGATTCATAGTCCTCCATAAGTAGACCACAAGTTAAAGTTGGTCATCAATGCAAAGCACCACAAGCGCTTAGCTTGCACAGGTTTCTCTGTATTTGGGGTGCAAACTTGCTGCAGATTTTGCGTCGCAACTTAAGAGCCCCAAAATCATTTTAAAACCCTGAAATTTTCTTAGATTTTATTATCTAGGCTTTATAAATGCTTATATCCTTTATTATAAATGCTTATATCCTTTAAATTTCTGAATAAGTATTTGGATCGTAAAGCTCACTGCAGATTTTGGGTCTCGGTTGAAGGAAATAATGAACCGGTAAATCAAACTAATACTCGAAATTTTCTTAAATTCTTGTATGTTCTAAATTTTAAAAGTTACCGTCCATAAGATTCTAAAAATAATGTTATGCATTTTGAATTTTAAAAAAAGGTATTTGGATCTCAATGTGTTATACAGATTTTGGGTCGCAACTTGAAAAGGTTAAGAGCTCCTAAACAGTATTAAAACTGAAATTTTTTAGTTTGTTTTACAAGGAGAAATAATTTCTAGTAAAATAGAATAATAATAATATTACTAATAAAAAAAACATAACTCTGGTTAATGAAACCAAAATACGCGGTATTTAAAAGGAAAATCCCCCCGGCCCCCCAAAAAATTACCAAATGTAAAAGAAAAATTATCAAGTGATTGGTTATTCATACTGTAATTTTTCTTTTCATATGGTAACGGTTTACCAAAAATTCTGGTCTTCAAAATTCTAGTTTTTATTACCAAAATTCTAGTTTTTATTACCATTAAATACAAAGCTAAAAAATAAATTCAATCAAATAAGTGGTGTTTATGTCATGCTGTAATGTATCATGATGAAATTACTAAATTTTATCATATATTGAATTAAACTCAGTGGCGCGACAGCCCATAGAGAGCCAAGGCCTACTGTGTCCATCTCAGTTTTCTTGACCTTTGGGCTCTGAGGTCAGCCCAGCGCGGAACCCCCAGTGTTTATCTCCCAAGCATGCTTGGTACTCATTTTATCGACCCACTGAAGGGATGAAAGGCTGAGTCAACCTTGTCCGGCCCAAAGATCGAACCAGGGATCTGTGGCACGACAGCGCGAAGCGCTACCAAACTAAATTGATCATTTCAGCTGCTTGGTCAAGCTGCTTGATCAGCCACCGGACACCATCACATATTATAAAACCATATTTTGTTGCTGTTAATTTTACCCAAATCATTATCAAAGCGCTTCGGTAGAAATTACCAAACTTTTCAGTGTTACCAGAAACACCTTAAATTTTACCATATTTTGATAGTTTTGATTACATTTTTTTCTTAATGTAGAATAGTGTAGGTTGGGTCTATTAAAATTGGAAAATTTGGAGTTATCACAGTTCAGTTAATTATCTTCAATAACCAAAACAAAATGTTATAAGAGTTCAGTTTCACCACAACCGCAACTTCCCAAATAACGATGATCTTTTTTAATTCCCCCTCCGACCCCACCTATTAAAACATATCTAATGAAACAACAGAGGGAGATACTCTTAAATCCTCATAGTCACGCAATTGTTGTATCACTTTAGATAGTTCTCCTTCACCTAAGGGTGTCTGAAAGGAGATTCGAAAACGATCTTTCAGTCACGATATCTGTAACATTCTCTTCTTCCCCTACCCGTCGAAGGTTAAAGGGAAACTATAAATTGAATTAAGCCCCGACAGTTCTGGAGGTGGAAGTTTTTGCCAAAGCCGACTGTAAATTTAGAGCGCGAAGGAGGATTAAATATGTTTCTTGTACATCCAATTAAACAAATAGATTGAGAAAGTGTAACTTATGACTTCGGTGCACGTGATGGTTTGGGGATGACTAACGGTGCTTCGAAAGCAAGCACTTTGTTATTTAACTCAGAGGTTACTTCTTCGAAAGTAAAATTGAAAACTGGGATGATAATTAAAAATTATTTGAATTATAGGTTAATTCTTTGGATACACCTTTAAAAGGTAACTTTTACACTGTAAAAAAATGTTGGTTTATAGTTGCCAACATTTTGGTGTTGAGGCAAACTGAAACTTTTTACAGTGCGTGTAAATATAATAAAATATAAATGTAATAAAAATCTGAATTATATACTGTACAACGAAATAAATAACGCAATAAAAAGTTAATGTTTCATTTTTGGGTTTTTCAATCTAGTTCGATTAATAAATTATAAATTTTAAAATGAGTTGTTCGTTTATAGTTTGATGAAAACAGTTAATATATTAGTTGTTAGTTTATAGCTTGATAAAGAGAGCTGAAATATTAGTTGTTAGTTATAAAAACAGCTAAAACATTAGTTGTTTAAGTATTGGGATTTATAAAAAGTTCAAATAGAGATGACAGGCAATAGATAGTAGGCCGTTGATATAGAGGAAATATTAAAAATCTAATATGTTTCATCTTTGCCTTATATTAAAACTACTGCGAATCGAATTTGAACGGTGTTACAGTTTAACACGATACAAAACTTCTATTATAAAGTACCTAAAAGTATAACTATTAAAAACTGTAAAGAAACACACACAAAAAAAGGATTCATTTACAATGATAAAAATTTTGGGATTTAGTTGCCACCATTTTTGATCCAGATGTAAACTAAAATTTTTTACAGCACATATATATAATCACATTTTTATTTACTTTTTCCACGCTGATAGTTTAATTAATTTATTTATTACTCTTTTTTTAATATTTTAATCTTTTATTTATTTATTAATCTTTTATTTATTTATAAATTTTTATTTTTTTATTGACAATACATATTTTTATGAGCATTGGAATCAAGTTATGCCTTCATGGCAAAAACATTTCGTAAAAAATACAAGCACATTTTATTAATATATTCGCATGAATTCTTCCAAATAATTGCTTTTTTGTTAATTTTACTTAATTTTTTGAAGGATAAATTTGGTTATGTTTTCTGCATTTAGTTTACCGCAACACTAAAACTGGGGACAACTAAATACTAATTTTTTTACAGTATTAATTGAAACATATTACAAAACTCTGACACCAAAATTTGTAAAATGTGCATAGCTTTGTCTAAAAATTAAAGACAACAATTTAAATCAAAATAGCTATTCATTGACAATTCAAAACACACAAAAAAATTAGTTAACAGGAAATTTAATCAAGGAGACAAATAAATTGCACAAAACGAGTATAAAACTCTTATAACATCAATTTCAGAAATGTTCATGGTTTTATAATTTTTCTTCCAAATTTTAAGCCGCCAATATTAAAAAAAAGTAAAAGTTTGTATTCATATCAAACGAACATTACAATAACAATATGAATTACAATTTCAAATTTTAAAGCAATGAAACACAATTCAACAAAGAAAATCACCCCATTTCCAATCGTACGTTGAAACTCATTACGTTTAAAAATCTACGAATTATGAAAATTTAAAACAACGTGAATCAGAGAAGCAGAGAATTTTTTAAAAACATGATAACATATTTTAGCAAGAAAATAAACCAAATTCAAAGTTCAGAAAAATTTTAAATTTTAGATAGTAATGAATACGATTATTTAATCAGTGGGAACTATAATAAAATTAATATTATTTGAATGTTTTTCTAAACGCAATTTTAAATGGATACAGTGAACTAACTCAGACACGTCATGTGATCTTATTTATTTTATAGTCATGGAAAAGTTGCGTCACAACAAATGTTTCTGTAGCGACAAACAATACTTTTCAAATGTTGATGACTACCACAAATCAACTAAAATCAATATCTAATTAATGCAAAATAAAGAGTAGTTTACAGAACCGCTACGATTATGTTTTCAGATGTTGTTGTTTTCTTTGTAATACTATAATTTTTCTTGATGTCTCAGATAAGAAATCATATTTTTAAATATTTCACAGCAAATTATTCTTGAATTTATATCTATGAAAAAATTTATAACACTATATGACTGATTCTATGCATACGTTGCCAGCAATGTTTGAAACGTCCGGATTCTACCGAATACCTAAGCATTTTAGTGAATTCAAGTCATTTTTAGACTAAGTATTAAATATCAAAATTATTATATACTTTACCTAGTATATTATACCTAGGCACTATGTGGACATTCTTGGCAAAGTATCAACAAAAAAAAAGTTTTGGAAAGGCTATTATCTGAAAATATTATTAAAAGATGTTAAAGGAATCCTTATGTTATTTTGAAAAAAAAAACAAAACAAAAAACCAAATATTGAAATAATGCCATTAAGGGTGCCTATTAGGAATGTAATTAGCCATGTATGAAATACGTGTTATCTATCTTTTTTTTTCTGGAATGTTGGGATTTCAAACTTTGCTATTAGTATACTAGCAGCGCGTTTATTAATATATTGCATCTCAAAGATCATTCGACTTTAGTTTAAAATATATTTTCATTAATTTCTACAAAAACGCCACAAAACATTCGATTGGGGAAAAAAATGAAACGTAACTCGGGAACAAAGGAACGAAAAACAGTTTTTAGAACAATCATAAATTTCATTTTTTTTCTTCAAAGGAACAAAGGAGTGTTTGCATTTTATTCTTCTGCGAAAATAAAACGAAAACATCGTCTTCCATTATTCAGAAATACTGTTTACATTTTTATCACACCTTCTCTGCAAGGGGGGAGGGGACGACACGAAAAGGCCACAAAACAATCCAGAGGAATTACGTCTTTATCTTCTCAGAAAGTTCAACCTACTCCTCTCCACCCCCGCTTGTCCATAAAGCGCGCTCATGCATCTAAAGACCTTCGATTATTCACCTGAAAGTTCTGATTTTCATGAACTTACACACACCTGTAGCGATTGATTTTTAATACCTTTTTTACATATCGTCCGAGTTCATTTCAATATGGCAAAATCACCACAAAACACTACTGCATTAAATCAATTTCCACAGCTTAGGCAAATAGGGCTTAAGAATTAAAACGGGAGGGTAGGTTTTGTTCTTTTTTCCATCGAAATTCACTCATTCCTTGGTCCGAAAAGATTCTCATTAACGCCTTGAGCATGCAAATACTAAATATAAAAAAGGGAGGCATGCATAATACATGTATGCATTAGGTATATGAGTGCTGAATATATGCATATACTATACATTCGCAAATACCCCATTGCATATTGTATGGTGTTTTAGAAATGAAGGAGGCTTAGTACTAAAACTGATTTCTTATACATCAAACCACATAATGTTCCGGTTGATAGTTGTTGGTCGATGTCTCATTTAGTCCACCTTTTTTTGGATTATTTCAAATGATTTTTTTCCTTTTTTCAAAGCAATTTTGTGCAATTTCAGTGCCTTTGGATTATTAGTGTGATTAGGATTACTTTAAAAAGTAAGTTACTTTCGATTAGTTAACGTAAGATGTAATAGGCTATGCTAAAAGTTCATTATAAAATTTCAATTAAATGCATGCACCACACAAGAATTGGTGCTGATGTTCTTTGATATTTAACCTTCGCCTTTTCTGTACGAATCTATATTAACGCATATCCATATCCATTTGCATGACGAAAAATCAATCACCGAATGACGAAATTCGTCATATTGCAGTTAATAATTAATTTATTATTAAAAAACTCACGCTTTTGGTCACGACGGTACAAAATATGCCGGGCGGATATATGTTAAAAATAACTTTCAAAATCGGAGAATATTTCTAACTGTTGCTACGAGATATATTTTTTTCTTACCCATGTGCGCCTTATTTCCTTGAGTTCATTTTTTATACTTCAAATTATTTTTTTAAAATTTACCTTTGGATTATTAACGTGATTAGGAACTCTTAATTGTACGTCTGATTTTTGATTACTTTCGAATAGTTAAAAAAACTAACAGTGAAAAGTTTGTTTTTAACGTTAGATAACTAAACCTAATTTCGATTAGCTAAAAGTTTAAAGTTTGCTATTAACCTTGTGAATCTGAATGTTCTCCAACTAGATTCCCCATTCTAGATTTGCGAAATCGTAATGTTACCATAAATTCTTAACATCTTCAAAAATTTCAATCGTTAAATTTTATCACTTATCTGTATCATTTTATCAATCCCTTGATTATCCCTTAATTATTATCCCTTAAGCTGCGCTGATTTGTTTTACATAAATATGATTAACATAAAAATAAGCATGTTTTTAGCTCATTCTATGAGTGGAAGGATAACTATAAACTAAAATTTTATCTGCGGTAAATTCTAATTAAATACTAACATAGCACAAGAGTTAAATTCATACTCTTTAATAATAAACTGAAAGAAAATTGAGCATTCACAGATTTAATTCGAATATTCGATAAAATTGTTTTTCGAATTCCAAAACATTTCTATATTTCGCTGTGAAGTATTTTTTTTTTCGCATGATGTGCCTCAAAATAATTCATTTAAAAGCAAAGTGCGCAATCGTAATTTTTTATTTATTTATTTTGTATTTATTTACTAATTTTAGTTGTCATTTTAAAACTTTCTCTTTTCACTGAAATATGATATATATCAATAAATTGTTTGGTTCGCACATTATTTTTTAGTGACACTTTGTGAGTTGCATAACATTTAAAAGTTATGTTTAACATATTTTTTATGTAAAGTCTGAATATTAATGATTTTTATGTTTACGTATGTATTACTAGAAAAAATAGCAGCTTAAAGCGAAAATACTTCTGAAGATTTAAACCTACATGTTAAATTAGAAATATCTATAATGTTTGATATTTTTATTTATAGATATTTTTTTTCAAGCAAATATATTATTTCTGATTTAAAGTAACAAGGAAATTCTTAATTTTTTTTTCTAAATTATGCTGGTGAATGTTTTTAATTAACTAATTTAAAAATGCAAGAAACTTTTTGAAATCGACTTGATATTTTGACATATTTATTAGTCCTCAAATTGAATTATGACCTTATTCTATATTAGAAACTTATCATTATTTTTTTTAATCTTCCTGTTTATTATATATCATTTCAATTACAAGTTAAACTTTTAAAACGTAAAGTTTACCTCAAATATTTCTAAATATCCCATTTTATTTCAAAATTAATTTGTTGGACCTTTGAATTACTTAATTGTTTTAACATCTTTGTTTATAGTTCATTATTATATAGTTTAGAATTGATGATAAGTTTTCTTCGTCTTAATGTTATTGGCATTCAACTCAAGTCTTAGAAGATATCAAAAATTTAAAAAAGTTAATAATTATAAATAAATAAAAGAATTTTGTGGAAAGATAAATTTTTTACTTAAAAAAAATGATTTTCTTATGAGAATTCGAAAACTTCTTATAATTCTGTATATTTGTTCATTTTTGTCTTAGAATGTTAATGCAAAAGTGACAAAAATATCATTGGTTTTTTCCTTATTTTTTGGAATATGTACGGATATAATTAATATAAATGGAAGGAGTTCGTTTTTAAATAAAATTAATAAATGGACAAAGCAGTCCCTTGAATGCGATACTTTTTTTAAGTTTTACTTATTGTTCTAAAAGACAGAGGTTGTGTTACCCTTTAATTAAAAATCGATATGGTTTGTATACGTGTACTTATCCAAACCATGATGGAACACCCTAAATAACTTTTGATCTGATAACCGGGACTCAATCTCACGAGGTTGACCTCAAATATTGCTAATTAATTGATGCAAACAATATTTCAAACTACAAAATCAAACTAAAAAATGCTCTTTACTCTGAATAAACATACCTGTTTTTTAAAGGCGAATTAGGGTTTCTGCCCCTCTAAATATGGAAGGTAGCAGGAATCTGGAAAATTGGTCCCGATAGTTTAGTAAGGCGAGAGATTAAAAGTTTGGACCCCTAAATGTAATTTTTACTTTTTGCCTATTTCGTATTACCCGAGAACTTTTTAAGGGAATTGAAAACTTTGAACGCAATTATAAAATTCTTTTATTCAAAAATAATTCCATGGAAAAAATAATTTCTGATAATTGTTTATTATTTTGTATTATTTTATTTAGTAATGTCGACCTTATAATTTTTATAATATACCTCATAATTTTTTTAATTATGAGGTATACGAATTTTTACATCATTTTATAAAATGCAGTTTTACATGAAAAAATACAAAATTTAAATCTTTGTAGGAAAAAAAATCGATTTTCGGATCAAAATTTATTCAATTTTTTCCTCCATTTATACACTCCTCAAAACTTCTTCCTTTAAACTTTTAGCAATTTTAATTCAATAAAATTTCGCTTTTATTTGAAATTTTAAGCTTTTATAACCATTATAGTTTTACTCTTATTTTTCGAGTAAAAGTTTTTGAACGGAAATATCTTTCTGCACAATACTCGGGGATATGGTTCACATTAGACCTACTACGTGCAGTAAACATGAATAATGTCGCGTTTCCATAAAGTACAATTTGCACTTTCTCTAATGGTAGTATATTTTGTAACAGAGTTAATATATTTGAGAGAAAGTGAAATAATTAAATGAGTAAATGGCTAAATTAATTGAAACAAACTTAAAGCTGAAAAATTAAAAATTTAAGAAATATAATGCTATACGGTAATGTTTTCAAAATTTGGATTTCAAATATGCAGTAAAAATACTTCAAAATTTTCTTTATACGAAAGTTATTTGCAGATAAAGACTCTATAACAAAATCTGTATTTTTCTACTTACAATAACTCAAAACTTCAAAAATGATTATTGAATAAAAGCCAGACATTAAAAAATTTTAAAAGTAAATTATGAATTTAATTTAAAATTCTTTATGGTTTGTAATTGGTGGGAAAATAAATACTTTTGTAAATACTTTCTCAAGTACAAAATTTGACTCATTTCGGCATTTCAAACTTATCGAAACTAACTTAATGTACTGAGAAAAAAGTATGGTCAAAACTTCCAAAATATGGTAAAACTTACCGTGGTTCTAACTCTATGAGAACACCCAAATACCTGGTAATTTTTTCTTAATTTCTTTGGTAATAATTTTGGTAAAATTAACAACAAAATATGATTTTATAATATGTGATACAATTTAATAAATGTGGTAAAACTTGGTAATTTTATCATAATACCTTAGAGCATGGCATAAAAACCATTTATTTAGCTAAATTTACTTTTCATTTTTGTATTTCTTACTAAATGTATGGTAATAAGAATTATAATTTTGAAAACCAAAATTTTCAGTAAGCCGTTACCATATGAATGAAAAAATTACCTAACAAATAGTTACCAAATGAATAGTAATGAACTACCAAAATGAATTAAAAATGAATAGTACCATATATTTTTATTTTACTGACCAGGATTATGACTTTGTATACCAGAAATAAAAGTATCATTACTATGAAGTACTGTAATTTTTCCAGATTTTTTCTCTCCTTGTGGCTACGTTTAAGTTGCGGTTGATATATTAAATACTGCGTTCTATAGAATGCCTAGTAATTTAATAGAATGCCTAAATCAACCGCCAAAGTATGAAGTACATAATATTTCACACATTGCTTACGCATCTCATAGAATGACTAGCCGGCAAAATATGAAGCGAAAAATATTTAACACATTGTCTAGGCATTCTTTAGAATGATTATTGAAAAACCTACTCGTATTCTCCAAGAGGCAATGTATATAATTCTCACATTTCATTCTTTGTCTAAAAAGCATATGCTATTCTATAGAATGCCTAATCATATTACACAATGAATAGGTAAAGTTAAAAATAATTCCCATCTTCCATACTTTGACTAAAATTGTCAAGCATTCAATGACTAGAAGTTCAATAGAATGTCAATGCTTCATACATTAACGACAACATACATATTATAAGAATTTAAAACGATTCATAAAAGATTGCTTACAGATTTTTTGAATAAAAAGAATGAACTAAAATTGTATATTTTTTTTCTGTGACAAATAGCAAAAAATTAAAAGTAAGAGAGATTCCATTCGGTTATCTATTGCTTAAAACTTTTTGTTGAAAATTTTTTCAGCAATTATCTCTAAAAAACCTTTTCAATATTGTGTTTTCTTCTCATTTATATTTGATTATTACAATCGTAATATAACAAAAATTTATTTATTTCTCTGAATCTCGACGTTAACAATTGCTATAGTTATTGAAATTACTGTGAAACAATGCTTAACAATGCTAAAAATAAGTAAAAATAACTCCCTTTGATAATTAAATATTAATCTAGTGAACTGCAAAAAATTACTGTAAATTCTATAGAAAAAAATCTTTTACCGAAAAAAAATCTGATTAAAGATAAATACAGATTTTTTTGTTTTGTTTTTAATCGCTACCCAAGAGAAGCAAAAATATCCTTAAAAAAAGAAGACAAAAAAGGATTTTTTTCCCTTTGTATATTTGTCTGATTAAAATAGTCAATTCAAATTCCAGTATTTGCCACGCAGCTTTGCTTACCTTAAAATAACTAACTTTTTTCAAATCATTTTACGATTATTTTCTAAACTTGCTTTTACTTTTCAGAAATTATTTAATGGTTTTGAAAATCATGTAGATAAAATTGTGATTCGACTTCATTACCGGCTGCGATTCAAATTGATACCCTACTTGATTATTAACTGTCTTTAAATCTAATTTATCGATAAGTTAAATTGACACACTTTTTTACAAGGGCGGACCAATATACTTTTAAGCGTTTCTACATAAGATTTAAATTAGTAAAACTTACAATAAAGATAGTTTAAAATTTTTCTTTTTAACCAAACTGAAAAGCTGAAGTGGCTCAGGGGACGCAGTACTCGCCTCCCAATATGATGAGTTGGGTTCGAACCCCGGCGTTGACTGATTATACGAATTCTGCACTAGGCTTGCACCGACTATGATTTTGACATAGTTATTTTAGTTTTCTTTTTGTTAAAATAGAAGAGCTTTTTGTAAAAATGACAGTAGGGGAGAGTGGGGTCAATTGTAACATTTTTTACTTAACTATTTTTAACTAACAAAAAATCCAATATATTATCAGTATTAATTGACAGACGAGTAAAGTAGACTATTCTCTACTAGAAAAAAAAATACCTTATTTTAAATGTTATTATATTAGTAATTAACAATTTTCGACAGTCGTGCACTTGTTACAATTGTCCCCACTTACGGGGTCAATTGTAACAGTTCCTAAATTCAACTAAAACATACTTAATTATACATATTATCATAGTTGTGATATATTTTTTTATTGATCAAAATAGTAGTGATATTTTAGGAGTAAAAATAATAATGAGCAGAGACCTAAAGGGTTAAACTTTTAACTTTAAGGGGTTAAAAATTTTAATTTATGCTGTGAAAGGTGACAAATAAAATAATGCACATGCAACATAATATAAATGATATAGGAAACTATTGGTGGTTCTTAAAGAGTTAAGTAATTGTTTGTAAGCATAAGATTATTTATTTTCAGCTGTTACAATCGTCCCTTTACTTATTGTTACAATTGTCCCCAAGACGCCATTTCAGCTTCATTTGTTAAAAACAATGCTAGTTAATTAACTAAACTAATCTTTTTTTTCTGAAATGTTAATTAAGGTGTCCACTTACATATTCGGTTAATAATTTTTATTTATTTAAACAAAATTACTTTGTTGCAATATAATATTCTAATACCAAAAAAATTACTTGCGTAGCGTGAAAATATCTTTTGTGATGTAACTCTTTCAAAAGTACCTAGAAATGGTTGCCAGCAGGGGTGTACATGTAGATTTATTAACACTAGAAAGACGGGAAATTAGTACATACCTATATTGCCTAAAAGCAGTCAAAATGACAGGATTGTGAATGCGTAAATAAATTTGTATAAAATTAATTTTTAAAATTTTTTATATTATTTACAGTTATTTAACAAGTTATTAGTAAATATTACCAAAAAAAAAATTATATGTTGTACAAAAAGTCACAAAATTCTAAGAAATTGCGTCATTATAGACATCATTGTTTTTCTAATTGAAATTAAAAGCAGTCAAAATGACTTCCTTAGGCAATCTAGTGTTAAATACACCTTGTGCGCCACCTAAGAACCAAATCTAAAACCAGACACTCGAAATTTTTGCTCTGTTACAATCGTACCCTGTTACAATTGACCCCACTCTCCCCTACTTATCTGCTTAAAAGCAGACATTTGAGAAAAATCGCTTTTTTTAATGAATAGCAATTTTCAGAGAAATAAACTGTTTTGTAATGGCACACCAGTTTAAATTTTTTTTTCTGAAAATTTAACATTATTTTTACACTGTATAAAAATAATGTTAAATTTGCGTTATCTTAATAAGCTTCAAAATGAACGTAATATTTTTTTAAATGCTGTCTTTTCATCAAAATAATTGCTACTAATTTCATAAATTAATGCACTTGTATGCCGCTATCTTATGAAAACTTCGGTCAGTTTCAAAAACTCCATACTTATAAGCGAGCTATAATTTAAATATAATAATAATTTGCATATGAATTTATTTAAAACATATCAATAAAGTGTATAAGTTTGTAACAAAAATCACCACAGATAATTGGATCCGTGTAATAATCTTAAATTTATTACATCTTTTAACAATCATATTACAATACTTCATGTGTGGTGTTATCTGATATAGGAGTGGCTGCAATGAATTACTTCAAACCTATATTTATCAGAAAAGTACACACACTTAAGTTGATATAAATGATAACAAAATGATTTCAAACCTTACTCACTAAATAAAGATAGTGGCGATAACTTAAAGGTTTGTTTTAAAACAAAAATTGATCTTAATTAGTGTTATTTCTAGAAAAAGTAATTCAATTGTGCTACAACACAACTCATAAGTAGTACGAAATTATCAATAATTATTACGTTATTATTTGTTTTCATTATAGCAATACATAGACATAAGTTTCCATAAAAGTACAAAATGCCAACTTCTCTCGGTGAATGTCGATATTCAAGTAGTAGCTTTGGTGAATATCCGAAATTCATTTATCAATTCGCTCCTATACCATTAAATGCTTATATTTAACAGTGAATGTTGAATTAAAGAAGTTCGTTTACGTCATTTCCCTCTGTAAGCCTTTTCATCAATAAATACTGAATAGACATTTGCAGGCACAGGGAGATATACTGATACTTTGCTAAATATTTAAATCGACATTCACCATGAGAGCAAGCTTAATGTCGACATTTACCGGTGTAGGAGAGAAATGATGAATATTATTATTTAATAAATATTTTCAAGCATATATCGACATTCACTTTAGAAAGTACACATTTTACAGAATTTCAGACTTTCACAATAATAAATACAGTAAATTTATAACAAAATTTCTGAAATTGTAAGAAAATTGTTATTATTATTTTTGTTATTATTATTATAACTTTTTTTTTTGTAATTTAAAGATACTTAAAGAATTAATTTTAAAATGTTAAGGATACTTGTGCTATTCCGTGATTATAGGATAACGCATGTAAAAATGCTAAAAATCGCTATGAAACGTTAATAGTGAAGTCAATTCATTACCAGAGAATACGAATTTATTTTTCAATAATAATATTTATTTATAATTTAAATGTTTTTCAATGTTAATGGGGATATAAGAAAGAGAAAAATTTATAAATTATAAAAATTTCATTGCATCGAGAAAATTAGTTTGTAAAGGTGGAAGAGAAAAAATTATATAAAAATAGAAAATATAAAAAATAAAAATTATTGCATAAATCATCAGCTATTTATATTACGCAATCATCTTAAGCAAATTCTGTGGATATACTGGAGAAAATTAAGAAGTTAAAATTTCAGAAATTAATATCTATTTCCGATATACATGATAACAGAAATACCTTAAACATTAATAAGAATGCTTGCAATTGTTATTAATAATTAGAAATATTTTTGTTATTTATAAAAATTAAACTTTGATGTTTAACTTATCAATAATTAAAATATAGCCAAAGACGCTAATTATTTTTATAGGAACAAATTTACTAATTATAATTAAAAAACAATTTTCATGAAAAATAAGATTCCTTTTTATGGCCTAAATGGGACCAAGTGTGAATCTATTATCGAAAAATGTCATAAAGGAGCATAAAAGAAATTTAGTACTTTCACGTATTACTCCGCAAAAAGAGAGCTGATTACAATAGTTAGAAAATAAAATTATCATAAATTAAAAGAATTTGAAATATTTAAATAAGATTAAAACGAAATTAAGAGATCAGCAGATAGGCATTTGATAGATGCTTTGCAAAATATAGCTAATTTAATTTATTTTACACTGAAAAGATAGTTTAACTATTATAATATGTTATGAATGAACCGTGTTTTAATCATTAAGGAAATATTTAAAATGAGGCAGACAACTAAACTAGTTAGTTAAAACGTGACTGTATTTAAAAGTTATGATGATTAATTGCCCAGTAGGTTCTGAGAATAAAAAAGTTTGAAAGATGTAAAGATGTTAAAAAGTTGTGTGATCAGCATAACAATATTTGTAAGTGAACTTGGAAGGAAAAACTATTTTTTTAATGTTATTTGTTTTTAATTATTTATTTTGTACATAATACTTCCAAAAAGTTTTAAATATTATCTCTTTAGCAACAGCATTTTTTTATTCAAGAATTAGAAGAAATTTTAATTACGCCACCAAAAATAGATCAAATAAAATAATTAAAGTTTAACTTAATGTGTGAGGACAAATAAAAAAGATAAATTTACAAGATAGTTCATGATTTGTATGAATAATATGATTAGGACATTAATTATTATTATTCATTCATATATTAATAATAGGGTTTATTTGAAAATTACCATTAGTATAAAACTCACAGTATTTACTCAAATAAATCATTAACTACCTTGTAGAAATTTTAATTTGAGCATGAAAATATGTTTTTAGACGTCCCCTACCGAATATTAAAAATCAAGTTTAACCGTCTAAAAGAGTTTGATTTTGATTAAACTTTTTATTGTGCGTTAAATTCTTACGTGAAAATTTGTTGAGACAACTCTGGAGAAGATTTAAATATTAAATAGTTTTTTGCGCAATTTTTGTACACAATGCTTAAAATAACTACGGCAATAACTTCCTATTTTAAAACTAAGAAAAAAATATCTATTTTGAATACTTTGAAAACTGAAGAAGGAATACATTTTACTTCACATATTTTTCATTAATTTAGAAAGATTACAAAACATTCAATGGGTCAGTTTCGCGACAATTAGCTTTTGGAGCTCGATTCAAATTTCTTCAACTTTTGAGAAGTGTATCGTTTGACGGTTAATGTTAATCGCTTAACGGTTGATTTTTTGATTGATTCAACTCGTAATTTTCCGTGACGCCATTATTCTTTATTTATTAATAATTCTTTTACCAATACTTAAAATATTTCTATCAGAAAATTAGACTACAATAAAATAGTTAACATCTTAAAGAATAAATAAAATATAATTCACGATTTTTACGAACTTAAGAAGCATTCCTACCGAATATGATTTGATCGTTCTACTTAAAATGTCCGAGTTAAAATATCGGTTTCTAATTTATTTTGATTAATTTTTATTTTTATTGAAATGTGGCAATAACAAACAATTGGTTGGAAAATATTGTTGGAAAATATTTTGTATAAAAATGAAAAGTTCGTTTTCAAAACATTTGAATTCTATACAAAATCGTTTATTTATAGCAAAAAAAAAGAAGGAATATCTCCACTTTAAGAATGCAGCTTGGAGCGGTAAACCAAAAGTTCCGTGACGTAGAGCTGACCCAATCATCATTAATAATGTTATTAATTATAATAATAATAAAATAAGATATGGCATTCACAGAACGATATGTTTAAAATTCTTATCAATACCGACATCTTTTTTTAAAAAAATCATTTTCACCATAGCGGTCAATATAGTATTTCATTTGATTATTACATAATATGAAACGTTTTTAGAAAAAAATATTTAGAGCTATGGAAGAAAAAATATTAATTTTTACACGATATGTTTACTTCTAAGTTAAACTACACTACGTATATATTTCTAAAAAACTATTATTGCTAATAAGTATTGGGAATAAATATTGTCAAATCATTAGCTGATTGAATAGCTGATAATCATGATGTAAGTAAAAATATAATGAAATTACTTAGATATGCGTCAAATAAAAAAATACTTAAATTTTGTGGCTAATTTATTGGGTGGTAATTTTATTTTAAATAAACACATTTATTCTCAATATTTATACAATTTATTAAATCTCAGTGAATAAATAGATTTGAAATTAATATTTTGGAACATTATTGTGGTGTGATACATTTATTCCCAATAACTTCAAATTTATTTCCATTTTGTGCGTGCATGGGAATAAATATGTTGTATCAATAATTGGAATAAATATATTGTATCAATAATTGGAATAAATATATTGTATCAATAATTGGAATAAATATATTGTATCAAAAATTGGAATAAATATATTGTATCAAAAATTGGAATAAATATATTGTATCAAAAATTGGAATAAATATATTGTATCAATAATTGGAATAAATATATTGTATCAATTATTGGAATAAATATATTGTATCAATAATTGGAATAAATAGTATCAATAATTGGAATAAATAGTATCAATGATTGGAATAAATAGTATCAATAATTGGAATAAATATATTGTATCAATAATTGGAGTAAATATATTGTATCACTAATTGGAATGAATAAATTGTATCAATAATTGGAATAAATATATTGCATAACTGTTGGGAAATATATTAATTTAAAAAACAATTTTCGCACACTAAATTAACTACAAGATTCAAATATATCTGATCTTATGTGCATCTAAATAATTTCACAAATTTCGTTATTTTATAATTTATTACATAATAATCGACTAATCGACCTGATAAGTCGAAGAATAAATCTACACGAAAAGAGAAATTTAATAAAGTGTAGTGCATCCATTGTTGTTGATGCAGAGGGATACCATTATAACCACCGTTAATAAAGGAATGGCAACTATAGCAACAGCATCTGAACAGAATACGGTAGCTTTTGCGCAACCAATTACCAATGTGTCATAAATCACAGCTCGTTTTTTAAAGAACGATGGAAGATTGTTCCGAAAAGAACAGCAAAGAGGGGTGGTCAGTGAAGCTTTTGTGCTTATTTCACCCCTTCACTAGAATTCTTTATCTTGTGTAGTTGGCCGACTGCAGAGCCACACCCTGGAATTTGTAAGCACTATTATCATAATAGGACGGCTGCTCCTTCTGTTTCTCAACGATGCTCGTTGCGAGAGGAATATTAATGAGGATGGAAAAATATTTTTGTGAAATGCACTTTTTTGTTCACGTCGAGTAATTATAGCGCTGCTAACTGCGGACGTGCCATCCCCGTTTCATTAATAATGACTTTTAATCCACCTCTTTTGCTGGAGATGCTTAATCAGTTTAGGGCAGAAGCAGAATTGGGAAAAGCGTGCTTAGCCTTTACGAATTTATCACACGAAAATTGGGGTTTTTTGTTTTTTAAATGTGCAGTATAACTTTTGACTAAAATTGCAATAAATCAACTGGAGCTGTGGTGGTTTAGGGGATAGAGCGCTCGCCTTTCAATGAGGTGAACCGGGTTCGAATCCCAGGGATGGCTGGTCGATACGAATTCCGCTCCCGTCTCACACCGACCACAGTGCTGACGTAAAATATTCTCAGGGGTTAGAGTCCCCTTGCAGTCAGGCTAACGGTGGGATGTTTTCCTCTCCCTGTAACGGAAATGTGGGTGAGTTCTATCAAAAAGTCCTCCGAGAAGGCGAATTTCTCCCAATACTTGATCCAGGAATCTTTTAGATTGGGTTTAAAATTACAAGTCTACTGAGTTGAACATTGGTTGTCGCAAATCCTAAATTGGGTCAGCTGTTCAGTTATATAATAAAATAAATCACCTGAATAATAATAATAATAATTTATAAAATAGTTTATTTTCAATTTCTTGGCAATCGACATTTTGCAAAACCTTTAACGTATAATTTTTATGAAACATATTTTTTAACTTTATTTCAGTATTTTGTATTAATTTATGTCGAAATAAGTTTATTATATTAAAATTACCATTTTAATAATTTACGGTTTATGAAATACAGCCTGAAACACCGGTGTCTTTTTCCGCATTAAATGTAAAATCTATGAAACACGGCACACTACCAAACAATAATTTTTCAAACTTGCACTTATTTGCTGTTATTTAGACCTAAAAGTGAAACAGTTATTCATCATTGAAATTTTTTTAATTTGCAAAATGTTTGAATATGAAGGAAAAGGAAAATCAAATTTCGAATTTTATATTTCAGTACAAATATAATTCCGATACTCTAAAAAATAATTTTTAGTAACTATAAGACTGGTTTTTTTTACAATTAAAAAATACCAAAATATATTTTTACTTGTAATTAGAGCAACGGAAAAAAAATATACAAAAAAGACACCGGTGTTCCAGCTGCGTCAAAGGGTAAAAGTAAAGGAAATTTATATGCACTTATGAGGTGGTCGGAGGGTTTGAATTTGCGATTGTAAGATAAAGCACAAAATTATAGTACTGTAATATTTCTAGTTAAAAAAATTAATATGGTTAATAAAATCAAAATATATGGTATTTAAATCATTCATTTCGTAATTTTTCCGATCATATGGTAACGGTTTAACCGGTTTAATCAAACGGTTTAATCCGATGACGGTTAATTTTACCGATATCATTACCAAAGCGCTTTGGTAAATACTACCGAGCTTTTGGTGTTCCCATACACGGTAAATTTTACCATATCAGTTTTGACCATACTTTTTTCTCTCAGTGTGGGTGTAAGCTATGCTTACATAAGACCTAAATATATTCGAATGAAAAATTTAGAAGAGAAACTTAATTTGAAGCTTCAGTCACCATAAGTCAATTAATAAAAATTGTCTTTATCTTAAATAATTTTTTCAATAGAAAAATTATTTTTAATATACATATTTTCAAATGTTCTAACGTAAATGCAAGAGGAGTTCAAATTTTTTGTTGACGATTAGAGAGAGTCAAGGAAGATTTAAGAATATTCTTATAAAACATAATATCACCCTATAAATCATTTGAATCGTTTTTTAAAAAGCATCTTGCTTGCATTCATTTTATCTTTTAATAAAGTCTCAGATAATGTCTTTGCTCATTTAATACAAGTTTGATATTCGTAAAATTTCGTTTCTTGTTTGATACTATCAAATTTTTTTTCTCTCATTTGATACACATTTTTTATTATGAAAAATGAACACTTTGATATTTATTTTTGATACTCATATTTTAAAATGAGAAATTAATAGCTTGAATTTTTTTTGCTTGATACGCATTTTTTACTATGGAAAATGAATACCGTAGAGTCTGTATAATTCGAAGCGGACAGGACGGGGAATTATCGAAGACTTAAAATTTAATAAATATTTAGATAAATGGAAACAAAGCAATGTTTAAAATTTCAGTATATAATTGAAAAATACATTACATTTAAGGAAAATTTACTTACATTAGAGGATCAGGGTACATTTACTATATTAAATCAAGATACAATATTCATTATAATACTATATCAGATTAATTTTACTTTCAAGTAATTGTCTAATGCTTTTCTTTTCAACACATCATCCGCATGTTTCAGTATTTATCACACAATATCGTTATTCATTCATAGTTATCGTCCTAAAATCAATCGTAGTAATCGTTCCACAAGTTGCGTATGCCTTGGCCATTATTTGGAAGTAAGACTGACATTTTTTCACTAGCTCGGATTTATGGAGAACTCGAACAGAGACTCGAATTATTGTTTGATACACATTTTCATTATGAAAAATGAGTAGTTTGAATTCTCTCGTTTGATTCACATTTTGCATTATGAAAAATTAAAAGTTTTTGTTTTTGCTTTTGTTTGATACACAATTTTTTATTATGAAAAAGCAATAGTTTGAATTTTATCTCGTTTGATACACACTTTTTAATTAAGGAAAATGAATAGTTAATTTTATTTTAAAGAAATGTTCCCCATCAAAAGTTCCTAGCAATATCAAGGAAAGAAAATTTAATAAAAATTGAAATGTATTTTGTTTTTTTCTGAATGATTTTGGCAAGTGATTCGACTTTATAATATTAACGTATTTTTAATGATATCAATTAATTTCTACTTAAATATTAATTTGAATTTTTAATTAAATATAATTAACTTACAAGATTTGCACTCGTAAGCTTACAAAGAAATAAATTTAATTTTTAAACTCTAATTTAAAATTTTTTTAAAGATTTTTATTTCTGAAAATTGCGACGTTTGAATTTTGTTCTTGTAAAATTTTAAAACAATGCAAAACGCATCAAACAAGTCATCAAATCATAAAAGTGTTTCATCTATTGCACATTATCAATATTATTATAAAAATTGTTTTTAATGCATTTTTAACAAACATTATTCTAAAATTAAAATGCCATAAATTGGATTATGAGAGACACAGTTTCACTAGATGATTTCATTAATAAAATTAATTTTATTTGCATAATAAAGTTTCTCAATCGTTACGTCTTACTTGTTAATATTTATTATATTAAATTTGCATGATTACAATTTTTTTGTAATACAACATTTCTAAAAGTATTCAACTTAATAATAATAGAAAGCATCTGAATGGGAAAAACTAAAATACAAACAAAAATGTCAAATTTACATTTAAATTTTAAATGCCCCCATACACTCGAAACGCTGAAACTAAGTTTCTAAATGAATTAAAAATTTCTCAGAACCATAGAGTAATGAACTATGTTTAATTAATCATGAACTACGTTTCTAGATGAATTAAAAAAATTTCAGAACCACAGAGTGATGAAACATATATAAATGCAATCTTGTAAAAATTTTAACAATGAAGTATTTATAAGGGTATTTTAGAACTATTCCAATAATTGCTGTAGAAAAGCAAACATTTCTTTTTTTCGCATTGGGACTGGTAATTATAAACTTGGTACTTATAAACTTACTTAAAAACTGGTACTTATAAATTTCTTTTAAACTTATATGGAATGTAATTTTGTCTTTTAATATTGTAAGAAAAAATTGATATGCATTTCACTTCGTTATAATGTAGTTATTTTAAATTTACTCTAACAAAACCGAATCACGTGTTATAATTATTTCACTTTAGCTTCTAACATAAAAGAGTGAAGTTAAATATTGCCTTGATTAATATTATATAATATTTTTTTTTAAATAAATTATACGAAAACTCAATAAGAGAAAAATGAACATTAAGTGATTATTCTTGTAAATATGATTCAATAAACCTAATTATTATAATTTAACCTAATGAGACGAATACAAAGATTCTTGTAAATATAGTTATTGAATAAATCTAATTAGTTAAATAAGACATAATTACAGCAATGAGATTAGTCAGATCTATTTAAAAATTGATTGGTCTTGTAAGTATGATTGAATATAATCATGAATAGATTAACCTAATTGGGTGAAAGCCTAATTAGACGGAATAAATTTGTCAAGAGTGATATAAAGATTGTTTGTTTGTTTGTTTTTGTAATTATGAATGAAATAACTTTACTCTGGAATTAATGTTGCAGTTTGTTTTATCTAAGGGTTGTTTTTATCTGATGATGAATAACATTGTATATAGCAACTCTTAATGATGTTATGAAACATTGAAAATTAGCAGATTAACAGATTTAAAATAAAATTGTTCAAATTACAAAATTGCGATTAATTTTGACTTTTCAGTCCACAAGAAGAAAAAAATTCTGATGAAATTATGATATTACATGTAATGGCATTTCTGGTAAAAGAATCTCATCATTCTGGCCAATAAAGCCAAAATATGCGGTGTTTGAAATCGTTCCTTTAAAACTTTCTCTGATCATCTAGCAACAATAATCTTTTACCAAAATTTTACCATCGGTTCAAATTGTCGTGCTTTTTGGTATTCCCTTAGAGCCATAGAGACACCAAATTTTACCATATTCTGGTTAATCTAATCATTACTTATTTCTCAATATAGCATTATTTTCTATAAATAAAACATTCATGATGGAGTATATTTGATGTGAATTTTTAAATGTTTGAATTGCTATGTGAATTTTTAAATATTTAGATTTTACTTACACCCTTTAAATCGTATAAAAACGCTCGATTTAGTGCTAATCGAAAATAAAATTTTCCATTTCACTCAATTTTTTGGGTTGCTTAACATATTCAAAGAGATCTTACACCACAGTTTTTACAGCTTAGTTAATATTCAGCTATGGAAATTTAAAATTCGAATTTTATTTTTTAATAAGAAAATGTTGAAATTTTTAATTAGTGTTTCATTTGGTCCATCTTGGGAAAAACGGAAATAGTTCATATGTAAAATTAGATGACTATACCTTTCTAAAAGTAAAAACGTTGCATTTATCAGGACAATTACTTACTCAATTTTAATATGAACTCATTATTCTTAGCTTCAATTTTCATTTTCTTAAAATCGAACTTTTTTAAAAGAAAATTTCTAGTAAACACTTTTTGTTATCACATTTGCCTCGTTTCTCTCTTATCGTTTAAAAAGCAGTCAGTAAATATTATAAAAATGTTTTATTTATTACAACTAAAAACTTTGGATTTAAAAACAAATTGAAGCTATCAATAAATTCGATTTCTTTTCAAAAGGTAAATAGGAAATAAATTTTTCATTTTATTTTAATGTTATTTAATTAACAATAATAAAAGCCATGTATAACCAAACAAAGTATAACCATGAAAAAAAAATTATTAAATAAATAATGTTAACGAAATGAGATTAAAAAAATAACTAAGACCTAGACTTATATTTAAAATCTGATATGAGCAATAATTTATATAAAGAAATGTTAACACCAGTCAGCAAAAACAAAAATTTCAATATCTACATTTTTCTAGAAGACTAAAAAGGAGAACATAATACGCATTACTTTATGCCCTATACATTTTAATTTTTTTTTTTCTATTTTATTATTATTTTCTTCCTTTCAGTCTTAAGTCTACTACTTAATTTATGTTGGAAATCTCTTTAAACTTTGATTGGCAGTAAATTTTTCTAGTACTATTGAGAAAAATACTGCAATTTGTATTGACATCAGCCAGTCCTATTATTGCTAAAATGTTGATTGACGATAAACTCCCTTTGTCGATAGTATGACAATAAATTCTACTTGCAGAAGTCAGGAGCCGATTGAAACTTTTTTCATTAAATTCAAACTTCCAGTTAAAATTTGAGCACTCTACCTTTTTCATAAAGTAAGCCGGATTTTGATTGACGATTTCTGAAAATATTGATTAGCAATAAATTCAATTTAATTATAAAATTCTGTTTCTGGCAATCATAAAAAAATGTTTCAGTAGAGCTTTAAAATCTTTAGTGTTTAGTGTCTGAAGTGTTCAAAACTTCGAGTGCAAGACTTCATTTTCATAGACACGAAAGTAGTTGACAAAAAAGTAGTAATAAAACATACAAATTTCTGTAATTACAGAAATATGTATTTAGATATTAAATTTGAATAATCGAAGTTTAGAATATCAACTTTATTCACTTAACTTTAAACTTTAATTAAGCTTTAGTAAAAAATGAATATTTTAGTTTTATAATTATTTTGATTTATAATTATTTCTATTTATATTAGAGGGAAGTAATATCGTTTCAGTGCATTTGATATTTGTTATCAAGATTTTATTTTTAATCAATAATGTATTCATCCTCGTTGGTAACAGCCTTCTAATTCTGGATCGAAAATGAATCGAAATGAATTTGAAAAAAAATGGTTTTTAAGAATAACGAATATCTAATGAGCCGAAACAACATTACTTTCCGGTCTCCATAATATAGTTATTTTTATTTATAATTATTTTTATTTATACTAACTATTTTTATCTATAATTATTCTTATTTATAATTATTTTTATTCATGAATTGATATTTGGTCGCATAATGTATTCTATATCAAGATTTTTCGCAATGCTCTGAGATAATCAAACACTGATACACAATTACTTATTTTTAAAAAAATTTTTGTTTTAACTATCAAGCTTTTCTCTTTATTTACATTTTATAGTTCAAAACGGCACTTCTAACTATGGAATTCTATCAGCAACAAAGATCATATAGATTTCCCCTTTAATTTCAATTTTATCGTGTACACTTCTGTTACCAGGCCAAAAAGTAAAGTAGAAAAAGAGAAATCGTAGTAAAATCATTTCATTTGTTGCTGATTTTCGAAGGAGGAAATCTATTGATAGCTGAAAATTTTCATTATTATATACTTTTTCTTGAGAAAGAAGGATCCCTAAATGCATTTTATAATTGCTAAAAAAAAAAAAAATTGGTATTTTGATATGGATATTTTATTCTTCCAAAAAAAAAAAAAAAAAACTTTTGTTATTACCTTTCGTTTTTTATGAAGACTATAAGTCTTGATGAATATAGACTTATAGCTTTGTTTGATATTCCGACACAATCGACACCAGATTCATGCCTTGGTGTTGTTGATTGATCTGATATTGTATATGCTACCGTGAATGACCGAAATCAAGAGAATGTCGACTTTCACCAGTGAATGTCAACAATCACATAGTCGCTTTGGTCTATGTCCGAAATATTTGTTATATCCGATTTGATGCAAATTTATTAGTTGATGTTATTATATTTATTCGATATTTTAATACCTGCTGAGGAGAGATAAGGATAAGCATTAGTGTTCGGAGTATCGCTCAAACGTATAACGGGCAGTGGCACTTGACAAGACCTAGTATATATTTTGGACATTTACCAAACCGACTATGAGATTGTCAACATTCACCGATGGAAATCAACAACCTCCAATTTCGGTCCTTCACAGTAACATATGTGAGCAGATCTCCAAAACCTTTAACTTTTGATAGTAAAAAAAAAATAATAGGCACACTATTTTTACACCTCCAGAATTGTTTGAAAATGTATAAAATATCAGAAAATAATCGTGAACATCGAAAATTTTGATGCCCTTATAAGTATAAACAAAAAATTAAAATTTTTGAGTTAATTTTTCTAGGTTTATAATCACTAGCTGTCATTGGTGAGATTACAGTTACGATGTCAAGACCGTAATCAGACGCAGATCTAAGAAGTAAATGTTAAAATCAATCAAAATTTTGATCACACGTTTGTCATTGCCTAATTTATTTTCTGTGTTGTGTGCATCGCATTGCGTTGCATCTGAGAAAAGTTTTCGATCTATTCCCTAGGTTGTCCAGACAGTAACCTCAGGATTAATTAATTGAATTTAACATATCAGAACTTAGTTTTTCCCCTATGTTTTACTAATTGAAGATATTTTTTGACTGAAAATAATTAAAGTAAGCCTTTTTATACATTTTATAACAATTTAACTTAATATTAAAATTTTTCAATTCATTTAGGATACTAATAATTTTTGATGAAAAATAAAGGGTAAATATGGATGGAATTATTAAAAAGAAAAAATTGCTCAATAAAAGAAAAATAGGTTCAGTAAGTTTATATGTTTATTAAATAAATGATACTTCTGTCGTTTTTATGATTTTTAATGAGATGTATATAAACCTAGAAAAATTAACTCAAAAATTTAAATTTTTTGTTTATACTTATAAGGGGATCAAAATTTTCGATGTTCACGATTATTTTCTGACATTTTATACATTTTCAAACAATTCTGGAGGTGTAAAAATAGTGTGCCTATTATTATTAGTTTTTTATTATCAAAAGTTAAAGGTTTTTTATTATGAAAGTTGTGTCAATACTAATGCAAGAATCCAGTCTTTGGGTTTATATGACGCAAAGTATCATTCATAAGATGAAAGTACGATTCATTTTAAACTGTCACATAATACACTAAAGAATAATTGATTTGTACAGCTACGTGAGAAGACTTCACGAGCCATTACTTAATAAACCTAAATTAAACGTCCTCCGGATATGGGCAATCTAAATCTTTCAATATTTCTTTGGATGAGCACAATTAATACTGTTTAAAAGTTTAAATTTTTTTTTTCTGAATAAGAAACAATCGCGACCAAGTACATTTTAAACTTGAAATACATGCAAATATTTTTTTGAAAAGATCATGATTTGGACTATTTAAATCTTTAAAAATACTAAATACGGATAGTTAGTTATTCCCTGAAGGAAAAGTAATTACCCGCCAATTGTATAAATGAATCACTTTTTTATTCGGAAGACACCAGCTCATTCTGAAAATTGAAATGAATCACTTCTTTATTTTGAATACCCATTGTAAAGTGTGAATGTCATTAAAAATATTAATATTCATGTATTCACTGCATTGCATCCAAATAAAGGCCTTTTATAATGTAAATACGATAGTTACGTAAAGGTTGATGACACATTGAATTTTTATTTTAATAGGTTAAATTGCTTTCGTTTTAAGTCACGCGCATTTCACTTTTAATTAATTTGCCTTTCAATTTTTCATAGACGTTAAGACTTTCAGTTTAGCATTTTCTTTTGTAAAGATTCGTGGGATGTAATTTGGTTTAAAAAAAAATAAATAAATATTTTATTTATTTCATTGATTATAATTAATGAAGCAAAGCATGGGTAAGTTCAGTTTTTTATTTATTTATTTATTTATTTTTTGCATAATTAAATGCTTTATTTGAACAGTGATACAACAACGTAAGATACAGAGTTTTAAAGTTTTATGAAGGAATTCTGCAGTTCAATAGAAAAACCACGCACCCAAAATTGAGATTTTTATATATTTGGCATTTTTTTATGATAAGCTACATATTGCAAATTTTTCTTTCAAAAATAGTTTATTTACTCATATTTTTTTCTCTTTTTTGAAATTCTATTTCAGTTTTCATAGTATTAGGGCCGATCCTCGAGCCAGGCAAGGGTGACTCAGCCTCATCCTTCATCCCTTTAGTGGGTCGATAATTGAGTACCAAGCATGCTTGGGAACTAAACACTGGGGGTTCCGCGTTCGGCTGACCACCTGACCAGAACATCTGCTCCTGCACACCAGAGCTCAAGATCAAGAAAACTGAGATGGGCACAATAGGCCTTGGCCCTCTATGGACTGTCGCGCCATTAAGTTTAGTTTAGTATTAGCAATAGAAAGAAATTAGTTGTCAGGCATTTTTTTGTCAAAATCTCAGAAGTACTTGCGCTGTTTTTTCAATTACATAGCAGTATTGTTTTTCTTATCCTTACTAATATTGTGTCTTCTGTGTCTTCTGTTTGTCTGCAGAATTAGCCCAAGGAGTATTAGTTTTAAAATAAGATAAGTATGACTTACTTACATTTAAAAATTCCCTTTAAAAAAAACTGGTTGGTCCTTTAATTTATTTAAACTTCAAATATATTCAATAAGACCTTCAAATATTAAATACCAAAAAGATTATTATATTTTCTTGTTAATAGAAAAACAAACTTTTTCATGCGTGAAATAGTGCATGTACCTACTTTTGAAATATTTATAAAACGAAGGCATTTAAGAAAAAAAATGTTAATAAAGACTGGTATTATAGCTTTTTATTGCTCAAAAAAACTTGTATTTTTCATACATCGAGTCACCCGTGTATATTATTGAAAGCATTCATAAAACAAAAATACACTGTAAAAAAATCCCACAACGTTTCTAAATATATGAGGCAGTTACGGTGCGTGCAATTTTCAAAAACGCGTCTGAATATTTCGAAAACCTCTGAAACTAAACTGGAAATAAAAAAAATGTCATTTGAAAATAATTTTTTTTTCTCAATTGATCGGAAACATGATATTAAATAAAGTTCTCTGAGATTTTCGGAAAAATTTTTGTTCGGTCAAAATTAGCTTTTAAATTTTTTACAGTGTATGAAATTTTTTTTAATGACAGTTTTTTTAATGACGTTACATCACTCTTAAAAAAATAACTTTTCTCATTTATCGGGTTACACTCATAACGAAGTACTCATTACATAACTTTTTTAAAAATTCAATCGCAATTTTGTTTTTTTTTCTCTAGGAAGGTAGGAAATTTTTTAAAGGATTTTTTAGGGGATTTTGGGGTATAAGAGGTACGTGGAGTCAAGATTATCGGGTAAAATTATAAAGTTTAGAAGAAAAACCAGTTTTTATCTCCCATGGCTTAAAAGTTTACACGTAAACTAAACTTCTCTGAAAGAATTTCGTAATTGATAATTACAGAGCATTTTGCATTGCTAATTACATGCAGGAATTACATTTATATCTCAATTACATTAATATGCTAATTACATTTTTATCTCAAGATAAATAACTGTAATTAATATAAATATAATATTAAAAATTAAATAAAGAGTGATTTTTAATTAATGAAAGTTGTATAAACAAGGTATTACAATCTTTAACTTTGTATTTAGTATTTAGCTTTCCCCGAAATAATAGATGTTGACTCATAGATAAATAAATATTGTCTCACTCGATTTTTAAAAATCTATTTTAAAGTAATTATGTAAATGGAAACAAACCTCTAATTATGTAAGGCAGGAAATTTTGTGAATTCTCTAATGCCAATTATTTAGTATTTAAGTGGATACATATCGCTAGATATTATTAAAACATAATTACAATTTTTAGAATTAATTCATTTAGATTTAACTAATAAAAGAAAATAACACAGAGTAAAGATAAAAAATTCCGTATTAATTTTTTAAATTTCTTTAAAGGAAATTAATAGGTAACGATTTTGAAATAATTTAAGATTTTTCAAAATGAAAATTCATGGAAATTCATACAAATATTATATTGTACAAATGAGCATTGAGAAACTAAAAGGACTGTTTAAAGTCTATTGAAAATATATTTGTATATAAATATTTGTATATTGTATATATTGAAATACAGATATTAAAAAGTTCTATTTAAAATATGCTTTTGGATGCGAAATTAACAAAATATTATATTTTATCTGAGACGTTAGAAAGTCTGGAATATGTCTAAAAGAGGTTTTTACAATTATAAGAAAATTACTTTGTGTCAAAGCTTTCTTTTTTTAAATTTAAATATAATTTTATTAAAGTGACGAAAAGTGGAATTTCAATTATTATGACGGATATGACCAGTTATGATTTATATTGGCGTGAATTGCTAAAGAAGCCTCATAAGAAAATTTAATGGTTTGGAGTGCTTTTGAAATCTAAGAATGTCTCGCAATTCATTCATGTTGAACAGAATCCTTCCTAGCATACAATTTTAAACTATTTAAAACGCAATTTTCAAAACATTTTGAAAGATTTTAAAACTCGTCATAAATTTTTTTTCACCCCTTTATATTTATAGATAACAGTGTATAAATGTGTACAATTTGCAGCAACGAAAAATGGTTATGTGCCCATTGCATGTGCCCATAATCACAATTCCATCATCTAACTCACGTTGTGTGAAAAATTTTGAGTCTCATCACTGCAAACCTAATTAGGAAATTTGAGACTCTTTAATAAATGAAAATTAATTTTGGTAATTATAAATAAATTTTTAGCTCTTATGTTTTGCCAGAATTCAAAGTAATGTGATTAGACATAATTTAAATTATTTACCTTTTCTGAAAATTAAAATAAAGAGAATTATCTATTAGGGAGTTATAATTTTGAGGTAAAGATTCACCTTACACTTTGAATATTTTTTCAACAATATTTTTTAATTTTTTAATAATATTTTTCTTTATTTCATGCTTAATTGAAAAATTAAAATTGTTAGACATATTTCATAACAATATGATACAAAGCTGTAATAATATTAATTAAATAAGAAAAAGAAAAAAATATTTTTTATTTATTTAATATTGGAGAAAATTTGGATGATGCTGTTACTTAAGTGGAACTCTCATTATTTTATAAAAGCTTAATAAATATGAAAGATTCTGTGAATGTTATCACCAGAATCAATATTTGTAGTTTTTCTAGTATTTTAATACTGGTAATAGATTTTTCCTCTTAAATTTGAATTTAGTTTTATTATATTTTAACCCTACTAAGTATCTGTATATTAAATCCTAAACAATAAGACTTATGCAACACTTTATGGATCATTTTATTTTATTTTAATTAATTAATTTATTATTAGAGATTTACGAAAAAAAAGTACTACACGTATTTCAATTTTAAACCAATTATACAACAAGTTTGAGTACCACTTCTAACTGTTGTTAAACAATCACTAATTATAGAACGATTTTTTTTTAAATGTATAATCTCATAATAATTATCTGATTTTCACGTGCTCACTAGTTTTTTTTTTTTTTTTTAAGACACTTGTTCCGCCTTCCACCTAGAAGAGTAAAAAAAAATTCCTTTTTTATCAATGGAGGAGTGTCAAACATCATAACCACACCTGCTGGATGTAACTCACAAGCAAAAACCCCGCCTTTTGACCACGCCTACTTCTTGATTGACAATCAAAAGCCATCAATCAAACGTGACTTGATGTGTTGTTTCCCCCCTTCTGTTTCCAGCACGAAAGCGACATCCAGCCAGCCTATTGGGGAATTCTGTCACACAATTCTTCCGAGCGTGTAAACGAAGAATCATTTCTCGTCTTCTAATTCATTTTATTATTTTCTTTTTGAAACACTATTTATGCGAAATCATTATTCCTCTGACAGCCTTTCGGTTTGGCAGTCCTTTTTTACCCTTTTTTATTGCCCTTGTTTTCTAGCTTCTATTCTTATTTTCCTTTTTGAATTGGCATTGTGGAAGAATTTACAAGCACGCTTTACTTTTGTCTGGAGTTTTTTTGTGCGCCGTAATAGCCGGTGTCTACCATTCACTTGGGAAATTTGACCTTTTGTATTTGCTTTGCTGCTACCTGAATTTACAAACGATTGTTCGCGAATTCTTAACACGCATCTATGCTCCACAGTGAGGACAAATCTTACTTATTTAATATAGAATTTATTTTAAGGTTTTTTTATAAAAAACATCACCCGTCTCACATTTAGCTGTAGAACTCATAATGATAGTCAAAAATCAGCTATGGAATGGTTAACAAAATCATGGCAATGTTTTGAAGAACGCATACGATTTTGATAGTTTAATGGTAGTCAAGGTTATCCCTTCACATAAAATAATGCTTTTTCTTTTTCGAATGATATGCTATTTTTATTTTTTATTGCTGTGAGTTTACAACAGTTATTCAAGACTGGCCCAACAAGGCCCAGCTGGTATTTTCAGTCTGCGTTCTCAATGATAATTTTGAAAATGGTGGAAAATTTAAAGATATAGAGAAGCCATAATTATGTGAAAGCGAAAAGCGTATGTTGTTTAATTTTTCAATATTTAACACTGCAAATAATGCAAAGACAATTTGGGCTCAGAAGAGTTTGGGATATTTGATAATTTTACATTAATTTTGATAATTTTCATACAGGTAGAAAAAATTCGCCCATTTGGCGATTCTTAAAAAAGTTTAATAACTTTTAGAATACTAAAGTTATTTGTTTGTTCTAAAGCTACATGATCCTTTACAGTAAGATGGTATTTACAGTTTAAAATTATAGCTTTGTTTTAAGTGTAAATAACTTTTATTTTGGCTTTTTCATTTTCTTAAACAAAAAAACTTTTTTTTAAAAAAAGGAAGAAATTAAAATAAACAACAACATGATTTAGCGTTCTTTCCCTTTGAGGTTTAATAATATTGAGAATCTGCGAACAAATTATTAGCTTGTTGGATAATTAGGTTCCTGTAATAATTTCTTCGAGATATAAATATAAAGAATTTTTCACTTGAACGATTTTTTACCCATTAAAGAATCAACGTTTATTTAAGTACAATTTAAAAGTTTTATTTTTTCCCCCTAAATGTTAATTCTTAACTTGATTAACAATCAATAAAGGAGTTATTCAAATTATTATGTGCGTCTTTCATTTTTAACCAGTTTCCAAATTACCGGCTAATATTAGTGAATTGCAATGTAATTGTTTTTTCAAACTAATTATTTTTTGCAAGTGGCGGGAGATTTTGACAACAGAATTTACGTCAATATTGTTTCAATATCGTCTTACGTCAATATTGTTTATAACCCTGTTTTTCTTGCCAAAAAGAAGCATAGAGGAAAAACACCCATCCCTTCCCTTGTAGTGCCCAAAATATATTTGAATGACCCCTAATCGTCAGTAAAAGATTTAAGATACATTAATATTTTCTTCCAGAAATAAGTTAAATCTAGATTTCGATTGCAAAATATATTATCAATTCAAAAATTGAAGCTTTTAAAAATAATAAAAAAAAAGCTAAACACCTAAGAAATTCATTGCAAAAATTGCACAAGTTTTAATGATAAATATTTTCTATCTGATTAGCTTCTGAATATTTTCTATTTGATTAGCCCATCTTTAAATAGTACTCTACGATTAGCTTCTGAATTGTACATTTTTATAAAAATGGCATTAAAAAATAAGTGCTTACTTTGGTAAAAAATAAAATAAAAAAAAGTGCTCGGATATGTAATGATACGATAAGAAAACAAATGAAGGGAAATTTAAAGAAAATAAAATTCATGTTAATTTCATTGAAACTAAGATGAAATAGAAAATAATAAAATAATGTTCTTGCCGATAATTCAAATTTAATTTTCGTGTTGCGCAGAATTTTTATTATTCTAAGCGTGATTGAATGAAAAGTCGAGAATGCTTTTAATAATTTTTCCACGTCAAAATTACTTTCATACATTTTCTCAGTTTTATTCTCTTTTGGGGAAAAAAATGAAGTTCAAAATTTCTACCTTTGTGGCCAAATAATGATTTAATTTTTTTAACAAATCATATTTTATCTTTAAAGAAAGTATTTTAACTATGACTGATAAAAGTTAACCAGGTAGAACGGAAAGCTATCAATCTTAAAGACGAAAAAAGAAAAAAAAAAAAACGTCGAATTTCAAGTAATTTGTTGAAATATTTACCCTGCTGATGAAAATGATTGTCAAATTACTCTGGTACAAGTCAATAGATTTTCAACTGATATGATAAACGTTGTCTATCATGCATGCTTATCAGAGGTTTAGCATCAAGCCAGTGAGATTTGACAGTTCTGGACATTTATAAGGTGGATGGATTAGTTGTTCTTTTGTTTTATCGGTATCGTGTGTTAACACTGTGACGATGGTCTGCGATAAAAGGCAATTCAATGACTTATCGGCCATATTTCGTCCGCATCTGAAGATTGCTGCATAAAAAGAGAGAATTTAAGAGAACCTTTCATTTTTCGATGCCTTTATGACAATTTTCAAAGGCATAAGCACTTCAGTCGCAAGTACAATAACATTACACTGCAATTGAGATGATCAGTTATAAGAAAATAATTCTATTATCATTTTGAGTAAACAACAGTATTAATGAGTAAGATTGGAGCCGTGTTGGCTCAGGGGATAGAGTCTTCGCCTTCCAATGAGGTGAGAGGGATTCGAATCCCAACAATGGCTGGTCGATATGAATTCCGCATCCGGCTTGCACAGACCAAAGTGCTGACGTAAAATATCCTCAGTTGTAGACAGATCAGGATTTAGAGCCCCCTTGCTGTTTAGGGCTAATCGTTGGAGGTTTTCGCGGTTTTCCTCTCCATGTAACGCAAATGCGGGTTAGTTCCATAAAAAAGTACTCCTCGAAAGCAAATTTCTCCCAATACCTGATCCAGGAGTTCCCTTGTCTTCTGAATTGGGTTCAAATTACAAGGCTGCGGAATTAAACATTAGTGTTCATAAACCCAAAAAATTAGGTCGGCTGTTCAATGA
This sequence comes from Parasteatoda tepidariorum, assembly GCF_982258835.1. Classification (NCBI taxonomy): domain Eukaryota; kingdom Metazoa; phylum Arthropoda; class Arachnida; order Araneae; family Theridiidae; genus Parasteatoda; species Parasteatoda tepidariorum. Next base: position 81,173,962 of record NC_141757.1, read on the forward strand.
TGGTTATAAAATAAAAAATAAAATGAGTAAAATTGAGCAGCGTTAGAACAGGGGACGGAGCGTCAGCCTCCCAATAAGGTGACCCAAGTTCGATGGCTAGTTGATAGGAATTCTGCCCCCAGCTCGCCCCGACCACAGTGGTAACGTAAAATATTCTCAGTGGCAGATGGATCATGCGTTTGAATCCCTTTGCGGTCGAGCTAACCATGGGAGTTTCTCGTAGATTTTCTCTCCATGTAACGGAAATACGGGTTAGTTTCATCAAAAAGTCCTCCACGATATCTAGATTGCCCCAACGCTTGTTCCAGGAGTTCCCTTGTCTTCTGGGATGGTTTTAACAATACAAGGCTACATACTTGAACAACGATAGTTGTGAACTCAGAATTGGGTCAACTGTTCAACGTGGTTATAATATAAAATAAAATAAGATTTCACTTTCACTCAATTAATTACTATTCCACGAAAACGTAAGTAGGATTCTATATAATAACTGCATATATATATATATATATATATATATATATATATATATATATATATATATATATATATATATATATATATATATATATATACACATATACATTGTGACTTGCCAACTAACCAACTTTTACGCATTTGGCGTGAAATTTTATTTTTATATTTAAAGTGATAGTAAATATATACTATTTTTTTCTTTTTAAATTTAGTATAGCATAGTATTATAGCATAGTATTAATCAATTTAGTATAGCTAAAGCATAGCTTAGTTTTCTGGCATAGGGTGCTCAAAAATACTTGTTTTCTTTACTAATTTATGAACGGTCTTCCAAACCACTGAAAGATTTAAATCTCATTGCTAATTATTAAAAATCGTATGAACTAAACAGCTCTGAAGGTATAAAATAATCCTTTAAGTATTTTTTGAAAATTTTTAAAAAATGTCAAAAACTCCAACTGTCTTTTCCATAATTGTAGGGTAGTGTTATATGACATAAGCATTTCGGTTGGAAGCACAGAAAGGTAACTCCAAAATGAAGTTACTTTGCCAAAGAGAAAAAAAAATTGCATTATTATTTTGTTAAAGTAACAAAGATAATATTATTCAGTGAGTTTTACCCATTTATTCTAAAAACCATGAAGTAAATGAAAAGTTTTTTAATAAACACACACTCTCATATGTGGTTAAATATTAATAAAAATACTTTTTTCTTCTTTTCCTAAATAGAATTACGAAGTTTCAAAATCCTTTGATGGTAATTGCATGATATTTTTTTGAACATTTTGTATTGTAGAAATGCTGCTAACTAAAAAATTATTTTATAATATCTTTTTATTATTTTTATGAGTATTTTAAAAATCATCATGAAATTAACCATCGACATTTATAACTAGATAATTAATTTCATCAACTGGAAAGCATGCGTTATCTAACGTTAGTATATACACAAATTTTCAATGTACGAAGTACAATAACAAAATACAAAGTACAATAACAAAATAAAAAATTTGAACGAAATTCATTGAATAGTTTCTAAGAAATAGAACATAAAAACTTTCATGTTTTTAAGTTTTTGATTCTGTAATATTTTGATTTCCGTTACAATACGGCAGATGTTGTAATTTCGAAATTTATCATTTAATGCATAGTTTAAAGTTGCGCAAAAAGCTTTATAACTTATAGCTAAAAAGCTTTTTTGACAATTATTGAAATAAATAAAGATGAATTTTAATTATCTTGCTTGAAATAAATGAATTTTATTTTTCGATACAAAAATGGTAATATTTAAATGAAATAAAATGGTTAATAAGTAAAAGAATTTCAGTATTGGATGCAAAAATGTTTAGTTTGCGTGAATAGTTCTAGACAAATGGAAGAAGATGCAGTAGACAAATGGAGGAAGCACTTCAAGGATTAATTATTACCCATTAGAATTTTGCAGTTTTCACACAGCAATAATTTAATGGTAAAATATCGAAATCGATTGAAGAAAATTAAAGTACGTTTTTGTATTTGATTTCGTAGTTTAAAACATCATCTGGTCACTGGCAGATAAATTATAAATCAGAAAACGCAATATTATTGTAACTGGTAGACTGAAAAAAAGCGTTTCTCAAAAGTGAGAAAATTTGAGTTCATATAACTCCGAATATAGTTAATTTAAAGACCCTATGTGCTCATTATTAAGTAGACATGCTCAAATTGAATAGTCTCAAATATGACACATTATAACAAAACGACAAATCATCCTTAAATGTGGCGAAGCTCAAACTTTAATTTATAACGAATATTCTTAAAATTAAAAAATCTGATTAGATTTTAGTTTTCTTGCAATTACTTTCATTCTAAATTTTCATAACGAATAAAGATGGTCTTCTGATCGGTAATCAACACTTACTGCAAAGGAAGGCGGATTCTCAGAGCTGTTTAATTCTGTGTGTGTGATAATATACTCAATAATAAATAAATGGGGTTTTGAAATTCGAGTATATTTATTTCAGAGCTATTTTGACGTAATTTTGAGAAAACCTGCTTTAAAGTGCATAATGATGCTTTTTGTTTAGTAATGCCATGAAGAAATGGAAACGCTTTTGTGACAAAATGACAATTTGACTGGAGATGACCATAAATAAGGTATAATTATCTCTTCGTCAAATTATTTTTCAGAACTTTTAGGAAATATGAAGTTTTATACAACGAAAAAAAATTCAAAAGCGATGGCATACTATTTAATTTCTATGCGACTAAACTTTAGGTAACACACACTAATATTTTTAATTTTGAAAACCGATGGTAACAAATATTATCAAGGTTCAGAAGCATAGCAGAAAAAGTACATTTACTATACAACAATAACTTTGAAATGTATAATAATCTGATAATAGCTGTAAAATAATTCCAGAAAGAATATTCCGAATTAGACGTTTTTGTAAGTTTGTAAGCATTGTCAGCACGTTTTTACTAAATCATTAATTATGTTTACATAACTTATACACCACCATCTTTTAATAAAGGTTCTTAGGATCCTGGTAAAAAATAAAATTTGAAAAGTACACACGCTGGGGATTACCATTTAATATTTTAAGAAGGAAAATAAACAGCAATTCAAATAAGTCAGTCGAATCACTAGCGTGGAAGGCGTCATGAAAAATATGAAAGTAAGTTTGATTGTCTGAAATGTCTTAGAGTAGTTTTTCTAATGATCGTCTTTCCTCTCCTTTCTGTTTCTTCTGACAATCAAACAGATTTTAATGCCTTCAGTACTGCCTTCTTTAGTGATTTTGTAATTTTTTGGCTTCATATTTGATTGGGATTCTAAAACTATAATTCACAAGGATACATTTTTAATTTTATAAGATATGCTATTTTGTATGCAAAATTTAAATGCTATTTAACAGTAAGTATAAGGAAAAAAGTGATTTTTACCATAAAACAATAAAGCGTAATTCATAAATTTGAAGTAAAAAATTTCACTATTAAAGTTATAAAATGAAACTAGTATGTCAATATTTAAAATAAATTTCCTCGGCGCTGAAAACAGCGTAATTTAATTGGCGAATAAAATGGTGCTACTAATATAAACTACAAAATAAATCCTAATAAATGAGTAAAGATACAAACAGAGTATTAAACTTTAAGTCTGTTTAAAATTTTGTAATCTGAGGTCCCCTTTATTTTTGGCTATTTTCAGAAAAAAAAAGGAAAATGTCTTAAAAATTAGATTTTATAACAATAAGTTATCGAGCTAGAAACAATATGGAAATGAGAGTTTCATATACAGTAAAAGCTTTAAATTACAGTGTCCAATTCAAAGGGCATCTTTTTCCGCGTTCTAACCGAAATCAGGAACTGAAAGTTGAAATTATCTTTTATAATATTAAAAATGTCTAAAATATATCTAAATAAATGTGTGAAGTAAGATGCGAATAGCTTTCAATAATTGAAGCGTTATTATTAAAAGCTTAATCATAAGTGGAATAAACAAAGATTAAAGATAAATGACAACAATAAAAAGATCAACAGAATTTTAACTAAACACAACAAAGAATTAGCATTAAGTTGATAACATTATGTTAATACTATTCTACGCTGTAATACATATGCAAGTAAAATGTTAAAAAGGTTATACCTAAATATCCGTTTGATTGAAATATGAGATTATTAATCAAAATTATGTCATAATCATCATTTTCTATCACAATCTGTTCAATTTCGTTACTTTCTTATATTGGATAATAGAATCAGCACAATTCACTGAATATTAATGTGATAAGTATCGTAATTAATCACTTGATAGATTTGCTATCCATTTTATATGATGATGTTTTAATAGACTGCACAACTCGTTTAAAAATGATTTTTTTTTTATTTACTAAATTACGTACTGATTTAATATAGGTCATATTTTCTTCATTTTTTTTAATTATTTATTTCTTAATATTTTGCGACAAAATTAAACAACTTCCGACCGAAATATAACCTATATATTCCGAACGAAATATAACCTGAAAATATAACCTATATTAAATCAGTACGTAATTTCGTTATATTTTCATCATTTATTTTTATTATTTATTTTTTTATATTTTGCGACAAAATTAAACAACTTCCGACCGAAATATAACCTATATATTCCGAACGAAATATAAACTGAAAATATTACCTATATTAAATCAGTACGAAATTACGTACTGATTTAATATAGGTTGTATTTTCATCATTTATTTTTATTTTTATTATTTATTTTTTATATTTTGTGACAAAATTGAACAACTTCCGATCGTTTGCCATAAATTGGATTTTTATTTTCAATGGTTATGTTGAAGGCTTGACGAGATTGCCACGTTAGATGCCGCTTTCGATAATAATTCTAAGAAAACATAAAATTAAGATAATTTAATTAACTAAAAATACTCGTTCAGAAGCGCACGAAGAAACAGTTCATAATAAAGAAGCGCCCCTAGTGGCATGTCTCGATATTTCCGGGCATGGGTTCATATGCAATTTTAATCCTGATGATGTGCTCTAATTCACATAGAATAGCTATCAACATTTATGCGACCCCCTGCTACATATGTTTTTAAGCTTTTACATTTCGACAAAAGAAAAAGATTAAAAGTGTCATTAAAATGGGTAAAAAACTTTAGCTTTAGAAACAAAACTAATTTCAGGTTTGAAATCTCCACATCCGAATCAGACAAGATCAAGTATTTGTATAAATTGAGCAAAAAATTTATTTCCTGTTGTAGTTAATGTTGAGTACACTTGATTAGAATATCTCACTTTTACTAAATAGTCAAATAAAAATCAATATTCAATGTCTATATTTATTCTAATTCACTGGAAGCTGCATTTTATATAGGTTTTCCAAATAAATTAAATTTATAAGTAGCTTGAGAACCTAAGCTAAGATTATAATACTAATACCGTACACCGTTCAAAAACTAAAAAAAAAAAAAAAAAAACGAAAGAAAGAAAAACAGCCTGGTATAAAGTTTTGAATCTAGAAAAAAATTCTCTAAAGAACGTTATTACTCAAATACCATGCCAATATAATGCATACAGTAACAAAAAAAATTAATTATTAGTTTCTCGCTTCTTCGAGACATTTGTGGAAGAGAAAATACAAACTTATGGGGGTCTCAAACTGTGATGAATTTTACCGTTGTGTTAAAATACTTAAATTGGATTTAAAAAAGGAAAATGGAAATGTAAACTGGTTAAACAAAAGAAGCAGAAATATGAAAAAGGTTATAAAAAATGTTTTGAGATAATGCATACTAAAAAGTAAGCAAAGGTGGTAATTCAAATCATTTTCACCAGCGTATTTTTTAAATTTTTTTTATAAATTTCCTATAATATAAATTTAAAGGATTTTCATGTTTTTTTTCTAATTAAATTCATCTCATTTACTAGTATTCTTGTCAACAGAATCTTTAATTGTTTATTTTCTGTGTTAAGATAATAAGCATTATTATTGCGAACTATTCGATAGTGGTGAAACATTACACATCGTACTAAGTACAGTGAAAGGTCAAATTTGCAGCGAGTATACACAATTTATAAACGACTATTATTATTATTATTTTTTGAAAGTGTGCCGAAATAGCAACACTTTCTGACTAAATAAGTGCAGCGTGACGCTGTGGTTATAAGCTTAACTACAACATAAACGAATTAATTATTCTCTTTTTTTTTAATTTTAGTTGAATTTTATTGTAATCGTTTGTTTTATTTTAATTTATTAAAATGCTTGAAAGTTTTTCAAGAGATTTCGTATGCCAAATAACACAAAAGTTCCTTATGTATAGAACTTAAAGTGAATTATGATTTGATTTAAATATTTTAAATTATTTCATGTTGATATTCTTAAATTTGTTTTTGTATTGATCCTTCGAAACAAATGGAAGTGTAAATATAAATATGCTATATTCATTGTATGGTGGCTATATAAATTATTTTCGTTAAATTATCAGTGTAGATTATTTTCCTTTTTCCTCAGTCAAATTTACACCATCATATTAAATAAAGAAAGAAATAAACAAGATCAGATAAATGTGCCAGAGACACTAAATTGCAGAGTAAGTAAAAAAATAGAGTTTTTGAATATAAATTTAAGTCTAGTGCTTTGTGTGAAGAAAAATTAAAAGCAAAAAAATGTTTTGCGATGCGGTCACAGTGTAACTTATAAGTTTAAGTAGTATCCGCTCTACCAGAGACAAAAAAATAATAAAAACACGTAAAAATGTTCATAAAATTGCAATACTTATCGAAACAATTTTTCAAAGGTACCCACCAAATCTTGGTAGAAGATATTGAAAAAACTCTCGCTCTAATTTGAGCAATCACAAAATTTTAAGTAATTAATGCAGCTCAACAATTTTTATTTGCATATTTATATTCAAAATTAAAATAGAAAGTATTACAAAAAAAAAAAATGGATAGTAATATAAATTTTGCGAAACGCATACAACTAGATTATACAGGAACTATTTTTTCACAAAAACGATTCATATATAGTCATACTTAGCGACAAATTTTTGAAATTAATAAAAGTAAAAATGAATAAAAGTAAATTATTTATCATTTAATATCTGTTTAAATTTTGGACAAAAAATATTAAAAAATCTCTTTAAACCAGGAGGTTTGCAGGTTAATATGAAAAACTGACTCAATTTTTTGTTGAAATCTGTTTTAATTGAAAACTTTTTTTCCAAATATTTTAGGTTCACAACTTGAATTAATAAATTTAAGCAATTTTGAACTGAGGTTTTTTTTTTTTTTTAAATTTTGAAAGCAGTAAAATAAATAAAGATGAGTAAATAAAGAGGAATAAATAAAGAGGAATAAATAATAATAAGTAAATAAGTAGAGGGAAAATTGAAATAATAAATAGAGAAGTAAGTGAAAGTACGACAGTATTCGCATTGAAATTTTTATTGCTTCATCATGATTTTTATTGTTCCTTGCATTCAAAAACCTAAACCTAATTTATCACTCGTTTTAGTAAATTTCTTTCTATCATAAAATAACTTGAATGAATCATAAAGTAGACTTTTTAAAAAATCTTTCCAAAACTTAAAATTCTGAACAAAAAATGGAATTTTAATTTAGGTTGTTACCAAATTAAACTACAAAATAGGTTTTTAGGGGAAAAAATTCCTTTTCTAATAATAATAATAATAATTAAGGTGGACAAAAAAAAAAGTAAAAAATAATTCAAATTTTTTCAGTTCGGACCAAAATAGGACATTTTGGTGAAGGGACACTTTCCAATTTTTTGCGACACCTGCGCGAAAATCACCAATAAAAAAATATAAAAAAATAGATATAGCATCTCTGCTGCTGCCACATTTTTATACCCTAAGGCATATCCCCATTATTGGCCATTTGTCATACTGCTAATAACAACGTGTCCATAAGCACCGTAGCTATCAAAACTTGGGTTCTAATAGTCTCTGCTGTGGGCTTTCGTCCGTTACGGCCACTCCTTAGTCTCAACTGTGGACAGAAATGAGAAGAAAAAAATTGTTAGAAAATAAAAAAATGTCCTAGAAGGCCAGAAGGAAAATATGAAGAGCTTCAGAAATAGGCTTGGCACATAATTTTTTCTTCTTTTTTTTTTCGCTGAGAAATAAGCGATCTTTCAGACTCTATGGGCCTGAGGATTCCGGTGAATCTTTATTTTGATGGTTTGATAGGGAATAAGAGGGTGATCTAAGAAAAGGGGGGGTCGAGAAAGATGGATTGTCGAAGATACTCTTCGGTATGAGGTTGCTAAACGAACAGTTTAGGGATTCCGCAGGTTTTTCTTTGGTTTGTTCTTTTTCCAAATGATATTGATTTGTGGGTTGGGTAAGTACTTTTAGGTCAAAGCACGTACGAGTCTTCAATAAAGGAACATAGACGGATATTACTAGGATAGTTCACACATCAGTCATTGACGATCATTTTGAAATTTAAATTTGTGTTTCACTAAATTTCGCGAGATCTTATAAACCAATAAGAACTATATGCCTTTTATTCTTTTCATTTAAAACTAAAATCAACAAATATTTGCTTGGGTGCAATAATCATTTCATCATACTTCATTTAAAACTTAATTCAACTAAGATCGTTTGGAATAATAAGTGTAATTATTTTGAATAGGAAACTCATAAAGAGCTAAAATTGTTGAGTGATTTAGTAAGTTATAAAGTTTTACAATTTTGTACAAAATTTGTTTGAAATTCTAAAAATAGTTATGTTCTCAGTTAAAATTTTATTTAAATTGGCACCCCCGCTTCGGTAGCTCGACGACCTGCGCGCGAAATCGAGCACTTTACGGTAGCACAGTTTAACGAGGACCCATACCGCACACCCTCGGTCCCTACGCAGACTGATCCAAGTGGTCACCCACCCGCACACTGACCGCAGTCAGTGATGCTTGACTTCGGTGATCTGCTGGGAACCGCGTCTTATCGATCAGTCCACTGCGGGACATTTATTAATTTATTTATATAAATATGTATAAAGTTCAAAATGAAGATAAAATAAAGGAAAATTACAGACATATGAAAAAAAAGGGGGGGGGGGAGAAGAAGAAGAATAAAAAAAAAAATAACAAACAACTGGGTACAAAAAACGGAAACATTTTTTTAAAAAATACCGGAAAATAAAAGATATAATCTTTTCATCAGCTCACACGATTATATCCACAAAAAAGACGCTCTTTTTTGCGGATATAATCGTGTGGGCTGATGAAAAGATTTAATCTTTTATTTTCCGGTATTTTTTAAAAAAATTTTATCCTTTTTTTTCCCCCAGTTGTTTACTTTTTTTTAAAATAATTATTTTTCTCTCCCCCCCCCCTTTTTTTTCCCTTCATATGTCTGTAATTTTCCTTTATTTTATCCTCATTTTGAACTTATCTAACGAGTTCTGTTTACTTGTAGCTTATGCGCAGTAAATGAAATATATATATATATATATATATATATATATATATATATATATATATATATATATATATATATATATATATATATATATATATATATATATATATATATATATATATATATATATATATATATATATATATATATATATATATATATAATAGTATTAAAAAATGAATAGTTTTCATAATTTTCTATATTTTTCTTAGGATTAGCGCAAGATCCTTTTCTGCAGCCTAAACAAAATGTCAAACAGATTACTGAGCGCCCACTATACGAGGACTATATACTAGGACCACTATACTATATTAGTAGGGATTACACTAACAGGGTTTGATTGCCCCTTACTAGCTTACAATACTAAGCTTTTACCCATATTATTAAAAAAATCTCTGTTTTTTTCCTTTTTTTTATATCCTGATCACGCGATATTATGATGGAAATGAAGTAGAAACCTATTTTGTAAACAATCGAATAAACAGCATTCTGGCTAACAGTGCTAATGTCGCCGTGATTTTCTTTTTATTCTGTAACACTTTCAAAAATGGCAGACCGAATCAATTAACTTTTTTATCCACATCAACAAGCGTACTTCTACATAAGCTCAAGCTGACACTCAACACCCACTTATTGCTAAACACGTCGTTGACAGCAACTATTACCATTTCAACAAACAAGTAACACGACGTGACATACGCGTACAACTAACATTATGGCCCGCATTATCTGGCATCAAACTTCATTCTCCTGGGTGTATCCTTCATTCAGCAAAACCCTTAGTTAAAGGGAAGATTTTGAGTGAATCGGTTTGTATCTCTATGGATCCCATTATCAGAGGAATCGTCTTCCTCATAGTTTCATCAGTAGCAACGGGCCGCACCCAAACATTCGAAGGACCCGGGCAGCAGAAGAAGAGACACGTATCTAAGCCGAAACCGCCTACTTGCGCAGAAATTATAGGGTACTGGGTAGTGTTGCATACTGCTCCACCCTGAGGCTTGAAGCCCGTACTTCACGCCGACTTTGATGCTTGTAGAAACCTGGGGAAATGTTATTTTTTTATTATTATTTATTTTGATATTTTTGAAGCTTTAAATTTTGCTTATCCGATTTTTTTTTCATTCCTTGCAAAGTTCAATGGTTTTTAAGTCTACACCCTCAGAAAAATCGGTTAAATATTACATCGTAATATTGTATAAAATTGCTGCAATTTTGGATAAGGTGTTGCATTTTACCTTGTAAGCAATGAGAATTAGATCATGGTATCATGTAGCTATCATGTAGTAGAGTTGATTTGCACTGTAATATGGTTCCGGTTTGAACTGTATAAAGATTGTTCTAATTATGCAAGGTATTTCAGTGTTATCAAAAATTTTTACAATCCATGAATAAATAGAGGTACGAAATTTATCTATTATAAGCAAAGCCCCGGGGGCTCGGGGGATAGAGCGCTTGCTTCCCAATGAACTAGTCCAGGTTCGAATTCCAACGGCGGTAGGTTGATACGAATTCTGCTCCTAGCTCTCACCAACCACAGTACTGATTTAAAATATCCTCAGTGGTAGAAGGATTGTGGTTTAGAGTCCCCTTGAGATCGGGCTAATTGTTGGAAGTTTTGGTGTTTTTTTCCTCCATTTAACACAAATGCCAGTTACTTCCATCAAAAAATCCTCCACGAAAGCTAGTTTGTCCCCATGCTTGATCTAGGAGTTCCCTTGTTTTCTCGGTTGTGCTCAAAATTACAAGACTACGGAATTGAACTTCGACAGTCGTAAACTCAGAATTGGGTCAAAGTCGGATATAAAATAAAATATAATTATCAAAGTAAAATTTAGTGCTTGTCTCTCTCTCTCTCATAATTCCAGGACAGTTTGGGCTAGAGTCTTAAAAATTGGATAGCAAGTGCAAGGGGCACTTTTAATTACCGTTTCTAAATATCGTTCAAAAATTTCCATTAGTTGAATCATGAACGATGATTGAAAAATTTATTCTACTCATTGGTTTAACATCATAAGTATTGCTGTAAATTAAATTTGTAGACTACTCTGTTATTTCTGAAATAATTAAAAACAAAGCTGACAGCTCGTAATCTTAATTCGTAATTCGTTAATTCGTAAGCTTATAGCTCTGTTTAATCAAAAACTCAGTTTATTGCTCATTCTCTAAATATTAATTATTTTTTAACTCGTTGAGATAGATTAGCTCAAGGATCCACTTTAATTGCATGTGAGGTCCACGTCCCAGAATTAGTATTCCCAAAGTTATAGTTACAATTTCTGTGATGGTCATTTTTTTCGACCGGCACCTTTGGAAAAAGCTATTACGCAATTGCGAAGTAATTGGCACTATTTGAAAGAAGGACTCACTGACAAATTATTTATGTTTTAACAATATAATTTCCGTAATTAAAATTTGTGAAATTAATTTCTATAATGTGCATTTAACTCTCACAATTTAAAAAAAAATAAATAAATCAATAAAAAAAAATTGACATTTAATATTTTTGGAAAAAGTTACAGTTTAAATGCAAAATGACTGGTTTCGTTTCAAAGAAACACGCATTAAGGAATTATAGAGCTTCCGCGGTGCAAATTTGTATTATTAATTTCAAAAGTATTCATTGTATTGCACAATTTCTACTAAATGAAACAAAAACGACTTTGACTGTGGTTTTTGCAAAAAGTTATATAAAAATTCCAACACAGGTTCCCTTTTTGAAGAATGGCACACACAGAAACAATTTGTGGTTAGCAATATAGTCTCCACAGTACAAATATATGAAAATTATTTCTAATGCAATCCTGCAGAGACGGTGAGTTATGACGTTTCCCGCATCAATCAATGGTAAATATCTGCAGATTCAATCCCCACATTACTACACATTGCTCGTCAGACATGTTATGGGCAATGCAGTAATAGAATGGCGCATTTATGATTCCTTCGCGCTGTAACATTCGAATAAATGGGAAAAGGGATAAATAACAGGGAATTAAATTTCAATATCAGTTGAGTATGTTACCAATAATAACTATTTCCAATCAACATATTTTTCTTGTTATTTGCTCCAGAAAGTGGCAGAGATGCCATGTTCTTTGTTGAAATGGACTAAAAATCTTGGAAGTTCAAAATCGGGTCTCATCCTTGCAAAACTTTTTTTTTTAAAGACGCCTCAGTACTTTTTCGCCTGCAACAACTATAAATATGAAATCACTTATAATTTAATTATATTTTTCGAACACATTCCTAGGATCTAGAGTACGTAATTTTTGTGTCAGCCTGAAGGCAATAAAGGTGGTTTCCTATGTCACCCTGATGGGTCGTGGTTCCAGGTAACCTTTGAACTTTATTGCGCGTGTACCACTTTGCACGTGGCAGATGTCTTACCTGGAGATTTGGGTGCGAGATGTCGGTGATAAATAATGTTCAGATGTTTATCTACAATAATTATAGAGGGAAGAGTACCCGGCAAAGTTGAGCAATGAAGGTGACTCGGAAGTTGACTGCACAACGGAAATGCTGATTACAAGCGATACAGTATCTCACTTTTTTTTCCATTTTTTTAAAAAAATGAATGCCCGCTCTTCGTTTGTTAAGACCTAAAATTGTGTATGGAAACCGATATAACTTCATTCTATCTTATCTGTATACTGATTGGGATGTTTTTCTTAATTACTATTTTATGGAAATAAAAATTTAACAAGCAAATCGCGACAGTCACAGCACGATAGTGACACGAATGAAAACTTTCCGATTTTGAGCTGCATAAGTAGCATTACAAAAAGAACTGCCCAATTGTGCCATAACTATTGTCTAAAATCAATATACGTTTAAGAATATGAAAAGTACAAAAATGCAAAATTCACAGAGCAATAATGTTTAGACCAGTGGCTACCAACTGGCTGCCGCTGGCCGCATCCAGCCAGCGAATCCTTTTTTTGTGGCCCGCCAACTATAAAATATTAGTTGTCATTTTTTGCGGACAATTTTCGCAATAAATCTATAAGGGTTTAAAATGCTTTTCTTCCTTTAAAAAAACCCTAATTTCTTCGTTTCTGTGAAATTCAACATACCAACGGTGCAAAAAAATTTATTTCTCAAGTTTTGCATCCAAGAAAATATTTATTAAAATACAAAAATAATCGTGTATGTTGCTCTTTTTTTTCGTATTTTCTGAACGTAATTTAGCATGCGTGTATCAGAAAGTTTGTAGCCAGAATTTTTTAATATGCAATATAACTTTAAAATCTATTTCTTATTTCAATTTGTAATTCAATACTTCTGTTTTGTACAACTTGATAAAAATCTGACAGTAATATTTAGTGTTCCTTTAAGCATAAAAGAGTCCTATATAAAATTTTTATAAAGTTGTGGCCTGCCATTTGACTGGCGTTTTTAATTGCGGCCCCCGGCCTCATGTAAGTTTGAAACCCCTGTTTAGACTAAGCATGTTTTTAATTAAATAACAAATTTCAAGTGCTTAAAACCTGAATTAGTGATTTTTCTAAAAAATTAAAGTACATTTTTTAACTTTTACGATATCATTACTAGTAAGCTTCTTGAAATTTACTCTTAGGTAAAATAATAATTATATTAATAATAATAATAACAATAAAAATAACAATATTAATAATGATAATTATAATAATAAAAATAACAATATTAATAATGATAATAATAATAATAAATAAAAATAATGATAATAATAAAGATAATAATAAAAATGATAATAATAATAAATTCCACAAGACTGAGAAAAATATTTAAATCTTAAAAGTCGAAGCAAATTAATGAACTTGAGGAGCAAAACAATTTTTTTTCAAACATTTAATACAGGAAATATTTAACTAATTTATTCCCGATCAAAAATACTAGTAGCAAAACATCAATATTTATTTTGAAGACACTGCAATAAGTTTTTTAATTATTAAGTTTCAGTATTTTTTAATTAACAAATACTGGTATGAACAAAAGTATTAGTGGGAAAATTATCTTTTGAATATACCAGTCAAAAAGGAAAAGTTAAACTTGCAAGCTGTTATTTTGCTACACGAATTAGAATTCGCGATTTAAAGTTTCTTAATCTACAAATATTGGTATAAGCAAGTCAATTCATGAAAAAATTATGTTTAGAATATACCAGTTAAAAATAGAAAGTTAAACTTGCAAAATGTTTAAATTTTAAATATTCAAGTTTCTATAAAATAAATTACTGATGACAGCTGTAAGCTCAATTTAAAGAAACTCTTTAGATTTCATTAAATATTTTAAGACAATCAATACAATTTCTTTTTTTAATTAGATATATAATTATTTAAAGAAATAGATAGATATAAAACTGTACAATAAGAATTCAAGAAATAAAAACATGTAAGCAAAATTTATTTTGCTACACGAATTAGAATTCGCAATTTAGTATTTCTTAATCAAAAAATATTGGTGTGAACAAGTTAATTCATGGAAAAATTTTCTTTAGAATATATCGGCTAAAAGAAGAAAATGAAACTTGCAAATTCTTTAAGTTTCAATTTTTCAATCTTTAACACATTACTGATGATAGCTGTAAGTTTAAAGAAATTCTTGGATTTCCTGAAATATTTTTAGATAGTTAACACAATTTTCCGTTTAATTATACATTTAAAGAAACAGATAAATATAAAACATTACTATAATAACTAAGAAATAAAAAAAATACAAACGAGGTTTATTTCGTTATACGAATTCGAATTCTTTATATAGTAAAATATAAAGAATAATTTTTTGGCTGGTACAAAAGTTAAAATAGACAGATGATTATGGAAATAAGTATTACCTGAAATTTTATATTGAAAAGTACTCAATAAAGTAACAGTTGATCGTTACTCTAATTATATTTTTCCAGCCAAACTGCTAGATGACATCTACACTACTCAAAGCAATACAATCTACAATACTTTTAATTGATGTTTTCATAGAGCAATCAATACGAGTTACAAATATTTTAAATTTTTTAGTTTAGTCAAGTCTTTTATGACAGATTGAACTTATTCACCTTTTTACGAACATCATCGGGTTCAAACTTTTAGTACAAAACACTCTCGCTTTTATTTAATTTATTTATTGTTACACACGTATACGCAGACTTGTGTGCTCATTACAAAGTATTGCCTACAATCCCTCAAAGTGGAAAACACAAAGCACAAGATGAAAAAGGACATCATACAGATGCTTAAAGAGTTGTAGCGGAACTCGACCCCACTATCTCCAAACTACATAACGTTTGATGGAACAGCGAGGCCCCTTGGTCAAGCAGATAGCATCGATTTATTTATTTAAGAATACATATGCAAGTTAGTGCGCACAATAAAAATAACGGCTGATAAATCGTTTTCAAACAGTAGAAAAGATAGCTAATGTTTTAAAAAAAACACACACACACGCACACACGCAGCTACAGCTTGAGTAAGAGTTGAATTCGCACCCGCTACCACCTCGCATCAGAGCGTTTGGTGGAAGGACAATACCTAACTGCTGCCAAGTAGGTCTCAGAAAGGTATTTGAAGGTAGACATAAATTTTACAAAACATACAGTAAATTTGCCAACAGTGTGAAGACCTAAATACTTAGATAAACATTTTTTATTGTAAATCATAAAAACTTATTTTTTCACTTGTTGCAAAATGGGCTATTGGCGACTGTCTGGGAAACATCCCAAGGATGATCCAAAGACATGCCCTCACAATAAGGTTTACAAGCCTAAATTGAGCACGCAAATCTGCAAATGTATGCAAATTTAGACAAAGGTTTGAAGGGGAAGAGGATTTTCTCCAGATCCCTGCCCCCATGGTACTGCACAACAACTGACCACAGGACCTTCGATTCCACAGATTTTGCGTGCGCTTGTATTTTATGTACTCAGTGGGTCCTAGCGCAGTCGAGGATCATACCTCGGCCCTTCCGGGCCGATTCTCTAACTACATTGGGCTCTATTTCAACTCCAATTAAGCTCAATAATATAGTTTTGCAAGAAATTTTATGAGGAAAAGTTTATGACTAAAATCTTATCTATAAAAAAAGATCAAATAAAGTAACTAAATCTCTAAACTAAAAAAAATAATTTAAAAAGCGTAGCAAGAAAGAGGGGAGGGGGTCAAAGTGTCTGAGAGCCCTAACCTTAGACATTCTTTTCCCCCTTTGATTTGAGCTGCTGATTTACATATGAATCAGAAAAACTCTGAAAAAGAGTTGATTTATTTATTTACACTGCACTATTTATTTACATAGCATTATTTATTTACATTGTATTATGTATGTAATTCATAAAATTTAAGGTTTGTATGCTTTATTCAAAATCCTATTCGAAGCCTTCGCCAAGATGAAAAAACAGAGATCTCATTTATATTTATATTTATTGTGATTAATATTGCAATTACAAATTATTATTCCTTGTAATCTTGATTAGAATTATAATAATTAATAAAGATTACTTGGAGCCAAGTTATTATAAATTGATTACTTGGAATCGTGTTTTAAATCGTTGGTTTTTAGTAATCAAGCTGTAATTAATTACTGAACAATTACATTTTGTTCAACTCTGATGTAGAGTATAGCCTTTCTTCTAATCGCTTTGGAAGCAGGGGATTTCACTGAAATTGGTGTTATAACCCTGGGTGGTTTTATTTTTTATCCTGCCTATCTGGCATATGCTTTCCAACTGAAAAGGGCGTGTAGACATATTTTGAGTTAAACACATGAGTCCGAAGGTATATACATCCAACATGTAATACAACGAATTTTAAGCATTAAATTAATATAGACAGTACTGACGGTTGCGAAAGTAATTGTGATAGCTACCTCGCAATCACAAAATGCCTTTTTTTCGGTACATGGATAAATCTGAAGGTTTTTGTAGTCGTCAAAAAACCCTGCTAGTGAGTAAGAGCTAAATTGAAGGGAGGCAAGCAATTCATAACAAATTGCATGAAATTCGATACAGTTGTTGTTGTAGTTCATTTACGTCGCACTAGAGCTGCACAATAGCTATTGGCGACGGTCTGGGAAACATCCCTAAGGATGATCCGAAGACATGAGATCACAATTTTGATCCTCTGCAGAGATGGCACCCCGTTGCGGTAGCCCGACGACCTGCACTCGAAATCGAGCACTTTACGGTAGAACAGTTTAACGAGGACCAATACCGCACATTCTCACTCCCTACGCAGACTGATCCAAGTGGTCACCCATCCGCACACTGACCGCAGCCAGTGATGCTTGACTTCGGTGATTTGTTGGGAACCGTGTCTAAACGATCATTACACTGCGGACGAAATTCGATACAATTACATACAATATATTACAATAGCGCAAATTACACAAGATTCTGTACAATTATTACAATATTATTAAATTAATTATTGTAATTATTACAATACCACAAATTATAATTTGTAGCGAACAGAGAATAGTTACAGCAACACTCAAATTCGTTACAGAACATTGGTGGTAGGACGATAGAGAGATTTTATTACCCTCCGCATCCAGTCCACTATACCCTTTTGATAAAATCTATTCATTGAGCAATAACTTCAAATTTGAGCTGTTGTTGCTCTTGTTAAGCAAAAGGATATAGGAATATGGACGAAGAGGCAAGCAAAATATTTCTAACATTCTGCAGCAGCAGTGGATGAAATAGTGATTAAGGTTAGATCTGAGGCTGGGACGAAATAGATCATAGGCGTATGTGTTAAGTTACAAATGGGCCTCAGATAGTCCAAGCTTATACGCGAGTAGCATGAAAGCGCTTTATAAAATAGATCGCAATCTTACTTCGCAACCTAATATATTTCGCAATCTAACTGAATACTTCATAATCTAACTAAAAAGAGTTGTATGACAATCCTCCGGCCGACTAGGGGACTTGTTTCCATGGATTCTTCTAAAGGTTCTGGTGCGTGGAAGTAGCGAATTCGTTTCCAGCGGTAACTCAGGAAAATTTAATTTTTCTTTCAGGATATATATTGGTAATTTATACCTTCTTCTTTTAGACTAAGATTTTAAAGTAGTTCTTTGTATCGTCCTCAAAAGACCACAGATTTAATCATTTGTTGAATGACGAACGAAAGTAAAGATGCAGTGGCTGAAGTAAAGTCATTCTAAAAGAAAAACTAGGGGTTTAAATTTTTGCCGTTATTTCTTTTTTTTCTTCTTTTCTTTAACTTTTTATATTATCTTCTTCGATTTTTTTCTACATTGTCTTTTGATTTATCTTTGTTTGACGAAAGCTTAAAAGTGGATAACGAATCAAGTATACTTGCATAAAAATCTATGTATCGAGTATGTAATGATTGGTTGATGTCGAGACTAGTCATGAATAACTTCAGAGAAAGTCAATGAAGACATTGAGTTTGTACCAACTAATAGCAAAACATCTCATATTGCAGAAGCAGACTAGAGAGTTTAATTTAACTTGAGTCAATCACGTAAGCATATGGTGCAAGACCTGTTAAATAGGATAATGAGTACTCTTCTTAACTGTTGCATATACTGCGGATTATAACATGCTACGTATCGACAACTGATGCGCGTAAAATAGTTACTTTTTAGTTATTTTAAGACGTTTTTAGTATAAAAATGCAAAAACATGAATTAAGGAAATCAATCTCTTTTAACTCAGCATTCATCTTTACAGCTTACGGTGTGCTGCAAGAGTTAATGTGCCCTCCTATTGAAACAAAGCTTTGAGAGCATTGTATTTACTTCCAGTTCTCTCAGGAAAATATTTTACTTCAAAATGATTAAGAGATTGAGACTTTAATTGCTAAGAATTATGATAAAATATATTATTTACTTTTGTAAAATTCGCTCTTATAATATTTAATTGCAATTGATTTAAACCTAGAAGGAATAGTTTTTTTTTCTTTTTTAAATTTTCAATTGATTTTCCATTGAACTTTTTTCTAATAAAATATTCAATGGTTCATTCTGAGCCATGGTGTGGATGAAAAAAGTGTGTTTCGGTCTCGTTAATAAGCCTTATTTAATGAAAATAAGCAAGAAATTCAAATTTTGTTAAACAATCTCTCTTGGGCAAAATCGTACTAAAACGTAGTTTTATACAACGATCCGAATTCGCATATAATGTTTGAATATGAATTTGAAAGCAGTTTGAAGAAACCTTATCAATCGCGTGAAATTATGTTCTATGTCCTGCAACTGGAAATAAAGGTCATTTCAGAGAAATATAAAATGAACATTGACTTCTAAATTCAATTACAATAAATGAATAGCAATTTTCTCAAACCTTATTAGTTGCGGGAGATTATGTCCTATGTCTAACAACTGGAAAATTCCACATAGAGGACATTTCAAAGAAGTCTAAAATAAGCATTGAATTCTGAACTCAATTGCTCCAAATGAATAACAGTTAACCTTATCAGTTGTATATAGCAAATTTCTGAAACCTTATTAGAGATAATGTCCCATGTCCAACAACTGGAAAGAAAGGACATTTCAGAGAAATATAGAATGAACATTGACTTCTAAATTCAATTACACCAAATTAAAGCAGTTTGAAGAAACCTTATTAATTGCGTGAGATTATGTCCTATGTCCAACAACTGGAAAGAAAGGACATTTCAGAGAAATATAGAATGAACATTGACTTCTAAATTCAATTACACCAAATTAAAGCAGTTTGAAGAAACCTTATTAATTGAGTGAGATTATGTCCTATGTCCAACAACTGGAAAGAAAGGACATTTCAGAGAAATATAGAATGAACATTGACTTCTAAATTCAATTACACCAAATTAAAGCAGTTTGAAGAAACCTTATTAATTGAGTGAGATTATGTCCTATGTCCAACAACTGGAAAGAAAGGACATTTCAGAGAAATATAGAATGAACATTGACTTCTAAATTCAATTACACCAAATTAAAGCAGTTTGAAGAAACCTTATTAATTGAGTGAGATTATGTCCTATGTCCAACAACTGGAAAGAAAGGACATTTCAGAGAAATATAGAATGAACATTGACTTCTAAATTCAATTACACCAAATTAAAGCAGTTTGAAGAAACCTTATTAATTGAGTGAGATTATGTCCTATGTCCAACAACTGGAAAGAAAGGACATTTCAGAGAAATATAGAATGAACATTGACTTCTAAATTCAATTACACCAAATTAAAGCAGTTTGAAGAAACCTTATTAATTGAGTGAGATTATGTCCTATGTCCAACAACTGGAAAGAAAGGACATTTCAGAGAAATATAGAATGAACATTGACTTCTAAATTCAATTACACCAAATTAAAGCAGTTTGAAGAAACCTTATTAATTGCGTGAGATTATGTCCTATGTCCAACAACTGGAAAGAAAGGACATTTCAGAGAAATATAGAATGAACATTGACTTCTAAATTCAATTACACCAAATTAAAGCAGTTTGAAGAAACCTTATTAATTGAGTGAGATTATGTCCTATGTCCAACAACTGGAAAGAAAGGACATTTCAGAGAAATATAGAATGAACATTGACTTCTAAATTCAATTACACCAAATTAAAGCAGTTTGAAGAAACCTTATTAATTGAGTGAGATTATGTCCTATGTCCAACAACTGGAAAGAAAGGACATTTCAGAGAAATATAGAATGAACATTGACTTCTAAATTGAATTACACCAAATTAAAGCAGTTTGAAGAAACCTTATTAATTGCGTGAGATTATGTCCTATGTCCAACAACTGGAAAGAAAGGACATTTCAGCGAAATAAAAAATTATCATTCAGTTCTAAACCCTATAGCACTTCGAGGAAAATTTCTGAGAAATTTGAGAAACGATTTCTTTCTTAGGTGGACAAGTATCAATATATGCTATCTTATTAGTTGTGTAGCATATTTTACCTTATACTTATCAAAACTTCGATAAAGTCTAGGTAATAATTTTCTTCGAATTAGATCAAATTTATAGTTCATTTTCGATACACGTTACGAATGAAAAGAAAATTCTTACCTTTCTCTACAAAGCACCAGCAATTGAAGTAACTCCCAATTTAATGTTCATTTGTAGGTAGTTACTCGATTTGCTCGCACGGTCTCCACCCATTTTTCAATGCATTTGTCAAAATTTGTAGCTAAAGGACACTATAAAATGTACGCCCCCCTTAGGGAGAAACATTCTAAATCATAAGTTGTCGTCGATATTTAAGGGAGTGCCAAGCCTCCGGGTAGCTGGCTACTATGTTTCTTGGAACGTTACCGTTTGGTATGTGCCATTTGTTTCATATGTCTCATGACAGGCCAGAAACTAAACTGTAATGAGGGGTTTTGTGAATAATTATGTACCTTTTATACGCCGCGGTTAAGAAAAAAAAAAGGGAATAAATCTTTAATTACAGTATTGGAGTAAAAGATAGCGACAAATCAGTAATTCTAACATTTACTAATATCTGAACGTAAGTATATTTGAAAGTGCTTACTGCAGATGTTTGAGAAGAAATATACCAGCAAATGAATGGCATTCAGCCATTCAGTCAATGTGTGGAAAATCTTGAAAACTTTTTAAGGGGCTATTTATCCTTTTAGGGAACATTTGCTAAAATTCACTAGAGAATTTATTTTATTAGGATTTATAATCATTGCATCTTATTTGAGCTAGGGTTTAGGAATGTTAGAGATTTTTTTTTTCTTTAAAAAAAATTAAATTTTGTTATTAAGCAAATAATATACCTAAATTAAGTAATTAAATGGTAAGTTTTTCGTTTGAATTCGATGTTTTGTAAAGATTTTCTCAACTTTTTTTTTATTAAAAATTAAGAAGAGTTAAACATTTTACATACATTTAATTTAAGGATATTAATTAAGGATATCTTATCTTCTAAGCATATATTATTATCTGAGGATATCTTCAAAATATCTTAAGGATCAGACTTTAATTAAAGATACCTTATTTGACTAATTTACAGTATTAAATTATTACTGAAATATACTGGAATTAAAATTGGGTTTATTTGATTTGATTAATGTCACAATAGAACTACATTTTTGGGTTGAAATCAATTTGTAAAAAATTACATTATTATTATTACAATTACCCATTATTACAATTATTATTATTGTATTATATTATTATTGTATTATAATTGTATTATTATTATTACAATTATTATTACAATTATCTATACATTAGTTTTTATAAGCAGATGCAACCTTCGAAATAAAAATAGAAGCTATTCTCAGTTCAAAGTGCGCAAAAGTTTGAATGTTATATCAATACAGAAAATACGATGCAAAATCAAATTTTAATACTCACTCTTTAAAATTGAGCTAAATATCTATATTTGTTGAACCCGTTGTTGCTCGAATAAAAATCCATATTATTAAGTATGCAATCCCCAAACCACAGAGGATATTTTACGTCATCGCTGTGGTCAGTGTGAGTTGGGTGTGGAATTCGAATCAACCAGCCATTGCTGGGATTCGAACCCGGTTCGCCTCATTGGAAGGCGAGTG
Organism: Parasteatoda tepidariorum; assembly: GCF_982258835.1. NCBI lineage: Eukaryota > Metazoa > Arthropoda > Arachnida > Araneae > Theridiidae > Parasteatoda > Parasteatoda tepidariorum. Next base: position 81,196,866 of record NC_141757.1, read on the forward strand.
CTCTATCCCCTGAGCTACCACGGCTGTAACTTAATCCTTGCTCTTTCCATTGACAGTATTAAATTTATCAAAACAAGAGTAAATAAAGTAATTATTAAAAAAAAAAAAAAAAAAAAAAAAAAAAAAAAAAAAAAATTCCTGGTTGTTGCTTTTACAATACTAACACGTAATAGTCAAGATTTTTGACAATCACAATCGTAATTTTCGAAGATAATTACTAACGATATTAAAATTTCGATAAAAAATGTTGGTACATAGAAATCTTTTCTCCAGCATGACTTTTTCCTTTTTACCAGCTAAGAATTTTACTGAACATGACAGAAGAATAATTTTATCAGGCAATTTTAATTTGATTTTTCGATGAAAACTCAAATTATTAAAATTGCAAGCGTTACAAGGCACAGCTGACAAGTTGATTTTACACTTAAGTACCTCGAAACTTGCATTTTGTTAGCTATGTATATAATTTCACAGAATAAAATTTTATGAAGTGGTGGCACGTACTTCGAATAAATGATTAAGTTTTTTCTTAGCATGGCAGTTGAAACTAGAGATTGTTTATGAAAATTTGATTATCAAAGCTTGTGCATTACAAAAGACAATTCAGAAATTAATTTTACACCATAACCAATTATTTTATTTGTTACAAAAAGAGGAAAGATTAATTTTAATCTTAATTTTTGTGTCAAAAAAATTCTTATAGGTGTTATAAGAACAGAGAGGATTAATTTGGAATACGAAAAAAATCAATTTTTGAAGGTGATATAAGAACAGAAAGGATATGCCAAAAATCATTTCTTTAATGTTTTATGAGAACAAAAAGGATTGATTTTAATTTATACGCCAAAGCCCACTTTTTAAGAAACAGAGAAGACGAATTTTAATTTTACAAAAACAGAGAAGATGAACTTTAATTTTACACGTCAGAAAAGAAAAAAAAAAGATCTTGTAGGTGTCATAAGAACAGAGAAGATTTTGAATACAGGAGAAACCAATTTTTGAAGGTGATATAAGAACAGAAAGGACACGCCCAAATCAATTCTTTAATGTGTTACGAGAACAAAACGGATTAAATTTAATTTTATACGCCAAAACCAATAGTTTAATGTGCTGTGAGGGCAGAAAAGAGGAAATTTAATTTTGCATAAAAAATAGAAAAGAAAAACAAAAATTAAAATCTTGCAGGTGTTATAAGAACCGAAACTTACATGCCAAAAGATAAATTTGAAGATGATATAAAAACAAGAAGGGCCAATTTTAATATAATACATCAAAACCAATTCTTGAAGACGATATGAGGGTAGGAATAATTAATTTGATCTTAAGTGCCAAAACCTATTCTTTAAAGAGACATGAGGACATAAAGGATTAATTTGATTCTGAACATATGCATGGTGGCATTGCAAAGTGTCTCTGTCACGAAAAAAAAAGTATCATAGCTTGGAATTCTTTAGGCCTAAGGGAGAAGTTACGATGAGAGTTCTTGCTGTTTCCCCACGGTCTCTAGCAGGTGAAGGACCCTAGGGCACTACTAGTCGGGTCCTCGGCACGCAGTCTGCCTGCTCTTATAATCACCAACAAGGCACGCACGAATCTCCACTTTGGCGGGGTAAGTCCCAGGTTTTTTTCTTCTCTGCTACCGCACTGAGGCTTCTTTGTTGCACATTTCGTGTGTATGATGTACTTCTAGATAATTAGCGGCCTGTTATTTTAGAGTCATTTGTATGGTTAAAAAATTGGCCGTAATTTAGATTTGAATAATGGTAGGTATTTAGGAATTAAAAAGACAAAAGATTTGTTTCTCTTGCCCTTTATAATGAATGCGATGGCAGTTTTTAGATATTGTCTTAAGTATTTGGAAGAAAAAAATCGAATCACGTGAAAATTAATGAAGGTAGACTTTAAAGCGATTTTAAGAATTGCGTTTACTCATAAACGTAATTAATTTTTGAGTCTCAAGAAAATATTATTAAATTTACAGTGTTGAAAAATGGCAGCAATGTAATGTAAAAAATATATATTTTGGTTTGTGAGTTATAAACTGGTTAGTTTACATTAAATAGGGAGATTCCGTATGCTCCCGAACGTAAGATTTGAAGCAACTGCGCATGCTCGTGTTTTTTTAAGCATTACATATCCTTATGTTTTGTTGGCGTGGTTTTACAAAGCTACAAGCACGTGTTGGCGTGGTTTTGCAAAGCTACATAGCTGTCGAACGTTTTTTTCCCTTCTTTTTTTCTGCTTAAGCCTAGCCTACTTTTAAAATCACAACATGAACATGTTACGGATAGATTAAGGAGAAAACCAATACAAAATAAAGTTGGAGAATTTGTTATTTATGAAATCTTTGAATGAATCGTGTAATTTTACAGCAATTCGTTGATTTAATAATAATTTTTTTTATTTGCTTCAGTGTACAATTATGGTTGTTTAATTACTCTAGGTCTACAAGGAACTAAATATTTTTTTCGTTATTCAAACTTAACAAATATATCGATTTTAAGTATACAATGGGTTCTTCCCAACTTCGTCTGTTTGGTCACGTGGTGTTGTAATGCCCGACCGACTACGTCCATTGCTTACAATGCAGACGCATAATTTAAACTGAATTTTACTTTGTTGTTCCTTTAAAAAAAATTTCTTTTTGCATAAACTTTTCACTTTATTTTGTAAATAGATATTTGCAAAGAAATTTTTTTTCCTATTTCGTAATAACTAAGCTTTTATTTCTTATTATTCTATAACCGTCTTGTATCATAATATCCACGTCCATAGTAAATGCTTGCTTTTATTTCGTGGTAGAAGTTAAGATGATATTCCACTACGTTAGCATTTTAAACTTACGGGCTTTTGCAAAACCTATTATTTTTATTCCCGTAAGTTTGATATTTTTCCACGGACGCTTGCGCATTTCACCAGAATTGGCACATGCGCACTTCAATGCCCGTAAAAGGGCGAAATCTCCCGATTATTTAAAAATGTTACCATCAAATATTTAAAATTATGCCTTGTCTTTAAAATACAGCATGTAATTGCCATGTATACAACTTTCTGTAAATACTAGAAGACTCCACATCCTTCTCGCTCCACTCACCAACTCCCGTAGTTGTTTCTCATGGATCATTATTTTCTTTCTTCATAAAAGTCAATATTTTCCACAAAACAAGGAGAATTTTTTTCACAAAATATGCAAGCATTATCGTTTTATGCAGAAGCATTTTGTTAATCTTCACAAAACGAACGATAACCTGAATTTGAAAAATAGTTATCTGTACTTGAATAAAAAATTTAACCTAAGATATACAGATTATGCGTCGTAATACGAAGAAATAAAATGAGAAGTAAATTTACTTTTTAACGAGACTGAAACCAGTACAAATTGGGAGCATTTTTTATGTCTCTTAGAATTGATTTTTTAAAAATTTTAGGAATATTATTTTATTTTTAAAAAAAAAAATTTTTTTTTTTTACTCTCTGTACACTTTTCTACAACATTAGTAATTTTTAGTTTTTAAGATTTATAGGTTTTGCGTCATAAGACAAAATATAACGTAAAGTTGAGCACCCAAAACAGAACCGGTGCTTATTATTTTTTCATATAGAAAGATTGAGAAAGTTTCACTAGTTGAAGAATAAAAATTAATTTCATACTTGTATAAACTTTTATTGCAAGTGGTGTTAAATATATATTGTTTGGAGAAATATCCGGCTCATTATTATAATTTTTTGTCGGATTTATTAATTATGTTTTCTATTAAAAGACGAATTAAAATATTGGTTAGATTATTAGAGTGTATTAAATAGATTATAAGATTGTATTTCATATATTGTATATCAAGTTGTGGATTTAATACGAAAGAAAAAATTGCAACACGTATATATTAAATGCTCCTTAACAAAATTGCTTCTTCCAAAAATCTCTACATTCTAAGAAAAACTGATTCTACGTTGAACTATAAGGAACCATATCGCCGGCCAGCATGCCGAGCTGTCAGTGTACCTGACTGTGAAGTCAATGGTTGTGGGTTCGACTCCCGACGACTCAGGGCATGGATGTTTCTCTTTGTGTGTTGTTCTCTATTGTGTGATGTGTGAATGTGGTCCACCCTATAAATAGGTATCTGTAGCAGTGTAGCGTGGGTAATGTTGCTTGCCTCCGTGACTTAGGTTCACGGAGTTTAATCGTTTCGTGTAATCAAGTTTAAAAAGTAAGATAGCATGGTTCAATTTAGCACAAATACCAAGGTTGCAGCAAAATTGATGGATATTATGGTTCAAAATATCTAACATTAATGATCGATCATAAAACTTTTTCGATAATATTTTTAATGTTTCAAAAATGCCTAACTATGCTACCTTGCTTATAAATACAATCCTTTGCAAAATATTAAAAAAATAAATCAAGTATCAGTGTTTAAATATTGCAAATGACTTAATTAAAACAATGGAGATGCTTATACGTTTCCACTATTGCAATGAATGATTTGTGATTTTTTAACATTTTTGCTCTTCTGTTATGTTGAAAAAGAAATTAAATTCATTCAAAGTTTTTAATGTAAAAATGCTTATATTATGAATCGATTTTGTTTTGATTTAATGTGAATTGAATAAAATCAAAATTAAAAAAAAAAAACTATTTATTATGTGAAAATTGAAAATACATTTTATCATATTTCTCACAGAAAATATGAATGATTATTTTCATATATTTCATCATTTAGGAACGCGTAAGATATTATGCGCAGCTTTGTTTGAAAATTGAAACCTTATTTTATCACATTTCTTGCAGAAAATAATAAAGCTCTTTTTTTTTTTTTTAATTTTCTCATACTTTATTATTTAAAAACTCGTAAGATATTATGTACAGCCTTGTATGAAAATTGAAATATCATTTTATCATAGTTCTAACAGAAAATATGAATGCTTATTTCCTTATACTTTTTTAAGAACTGTTAAGATGTTACATGCATTGCATTTTGCGATATTTGGTTCTATATTACAATAAATTTGACTGTAGAAAGTGTTCCAAAATCTCCACACAATCACTAGTGAGGAAAATGGGTTGAAAAACGTCAATATATTTTTTGATTGCCTGATTAAATTTGGAGGTGTTTCCAAGAATGGTTCTTCAATTTTTTTGTTTCTTCCAAGAACCACCTAGGTCTGATGCTTTCAGTCCCACCTTCCTCAGTGGTGATTCGTTTGAATCTGACAACGTTTTTCTCCCCCTGCCTCATTTTCCTCATTTAAACACTAACTGTAATGTGCCATTTTGACTTTATTTTTCTTCCTTTAAAAATCTTTATAGAATAAATGCTTTTTTACAAGGTTTTATTTTTATTAAGTACGAAAGTATCAACGGTGAAATGTACAGAAACTTTATTTTTACTTGTTAATAAAACTTAAGGAAATTTAACTGATAAATTTATCCGTTATTTATCTCATTATAAGTCTAAAAATTGGTTTCTGATCACTTTATCACTATTCATTGTAATAAACTGTATGGAATATTACAAGATTTACTTTCGATTTCTCTCTTCAAATATTTATATTTTTTTGAATTACAGATGAATTGAATTATGTATTGAATTTGAATTAAATAAAAGAAAAACTACATTTGTATTAGTAAACAATTTAAATAAAAAAGTTAGAAACCAAAAACAAGCAAAAAATAAATCTAAAGATATGTATGTTAGCACAAACAGCACTTCACCTGGGGACACACTGTCTGCTAATACATTTCAAGACCCAATTTATACCACAATGAGGTTTCTTTTTTTTTTTTTTTTTAAACAGAATTTGCTTCCGATTTTTCCCTTCAAATATTTATTAACACTTGAGGTAATGTTACTTATTTTTTCGATGATTTAAGCAAATTGTTATGTTTCGATAATAAGACTTAAAGAATGAAATTATCAAGAAAATTAGACACAGCAACAGTAGCAGTGACTTAAATTACAACAAAATTACAGTAATTTTGTCCCGACTTTGTTAGAAACCCCTCATGAACTGCTCAATACTCGGTGTAATACAGGAAGCGAATGACAGCGTCCATTAGTGGTAGCAGTCCCCCTCCCCTCCCCCAGCTACTTGAAGAAACGCTTTAGTAAGATACTAAGCTACAATATTTGTGGTAGTTTTCAATAAATTCTTAGAGAATGAGTTGCTCAGTTTTTAGAATAAAATATTTCGTCGTTTTGGAATTTCCGTCCGTTTGTAGTAGAGAAAAAAAATCGCTCATTGATGATGAAGTAAGGTACAGGTAAGTGTAAAATAAATAAATAAATAAATAGTTCATTACACATATAGTTAGAGAAATGACACAACATATCCATATATGTGATATTTTGTAATAAAATAAGTAAAATGCAACGTAATAAGCACAAATAACAAACTCATAAAGCAGACGATTGTTTCGATACAATACAGAAGTTTGTTCGTCATTGACGAAGCAAAGAATGATGATAGAAGGAAGATTTCAAATCAAATCAAACCGCAACAAAAAGTAAATGCTTACAAACTTTAATAAAAATTGCATTTACTTTCTCTTCATCAAATAAAGTTTTTAAAACGTTTACTTCTTTTTGCAATTACTTTTTTTTTCTGCATTTCTTTTCATTCTTGTACCGAAACGATCGTCTACTTTTTTTCTTATGAGAAAAAGTAACAAGACCTTCTTATCATTGGTTAAATATTTCTTGCTTCAAACTTTTTATTTTGTAATGACTCTGCATTTCTTTACATTCTTTGCCAAGACAATGACCAAGGCAATATTGTAATGAAAAGATAATCAGCTTTATAAACTTGCTCCTTTATGCGGTTTAAAATTTAACTTAATATAGCTGAAAATTTATTCATCATGCACTGAAAGCTAGATTTTCGCAATCTTAATAAGTTATAAAATATTGCATTTACACTACAGAACATTTTTAATGCATTAGAAAACTTCCCGAAAACTGGAATTTTTGTGTTTTACTTTCCACGTAATTTTTTAAAATTTTTTTAACCGGCATTTTGGTTTTAAACTTAACTGAAAAGTCATATGCTGTTTTTACAAAGTTTCGTAATGTCTCTTGTGAGTATCATCATGTTTATAAACTAAGAATTATTTCATTTAATCTAATTTCAGATATTTTTACTTTTTTGAATTTTAAGCAAAAAGATCCGCCCTTTTTAATTTTAAACAAAACTATCTGCGACAGAGAGACTTAAAAGAACGTAAGATTTGAAATTAAGAACTATCTGATAGGGTAATAAATTTTCAGCAACACAAGTTATTAAGCCTTGTTTGGAGAACAATGGCTAAACATAATGAAATTAGTAATAAAATGGAGATGTAAATTTTATTTTAAATTTTCGTTATAGTTAAACAATTAATACGAATATTTTTTTAAAATTTATTTATGTTGTATGCATTTTAATTCTTAAAAATTAAAAATGTAAAACTTATTGTGTTAGTTCAATAAATAATCATTCATTTTAAGCGTGAAAAAGACAATAATATTTAATTACTTTCTTAGACCTAATTAAAAATATTTGATTTTATTGAGTATTCCAATACGTTTTTCCACAAAAATTTACGATAAAAATCAAGCCCTATTCATTATAAAAAAATAAAAATACAAGAAAGTAATTTATCAATAAAATCCTTTAATTTAAATTGCATGAGCGCAATAAAACTAAATGCTGTAGTTTTTATTGCGTTTTCCTATTGTGCAGTGCTGTTAAATATTGAAATATATATTAATTGGCACTTAACTTTAAATAGTATTTTCATTAAACTAAGATTTAGTACTAAAACATCATAAAAGACCATGAGTAAATCAATGAAATATTACGGTAAAATTTTTATTTCTAAACTCCAAGCTAATATGCTAATAAATAGAATTTTACTGTCTCAATAGTTATAAGAGGATTTTGAAGTTAGAATTTCAATAATTGTCTTTTATTTTTCATCAAAAATTCAGAAGCTGATATTATTCCTAAATTGATTCAACCTCGCAAGCAACTCCACTGAAGCGAAACCACCGATGGAGAAGAATTAGAAAATTGGCATGGCGGTTAATTTTTTAGTTGGCGATAAAATTATACATACAGTTATATTAACTACATTATACACAACGGTTACTCATTTCCATTTGTTAAAGGACGAGCCCTCTTAGCTTACCACATGACAAGGCTTGGGTGGGGATTTCAGCTTCTGACATACAAACACAGCATAAAAAGCACTAATATTTCCATTTTTGTCTAGTTTTGACGAATTTGCACACAAGGCACTAGTGCCCCATTCGATACAAAGAGCTGATAAAAAGTTCTCAGAATACAGTATCGTTCTGATTCCTAATCTTGTTAAGTTTTCAGCTGCATAATTTAGCAACACCCGTAAGCAAGCTTGTTTCGCATCTTATGACTACAAATTCAAGTAATTTCCTCTTGCGGCCTTATGAAAAATGCATAGCATAAAGTCGTTTTAGAACTTGAAACCAGCAAGGGATTTCACTTGATGCTAGTTTCGCATCCGTGTTCGATGGAACGAGAAATACTAACTTTTCCCCCTTTAAACTCTTGAGTTAAAAATCGTCAGTTAAAACAAAATCAGCTGACTGAAAATCGTTTGCTTGAAAACGATTTTAAAAAAGTTTAACGCATCAAAATATTTAAATCAATTGTACTAAGTTTTGCTGGACGATTGTAACGTATAAATGATTATAGTTACGTCATATATCATGAAAAAGCTTGGCACGTGCATTAATTGTAATCCTTCATTTGCATCTACCGCCAGTAAATATTCATCTTTTTTTATAATAGAATGATAATGGAAATATGATAGGTAAATGGATTAAAAAGGGTTGGGCGCTAGATCTGGAATAACATTTCTTAAAGTGTTTCACTATTGGAAAGTGGTCTATAGATAGACAGAGGTAAAGAACTGGTGAAAGGTGTTGCCATTTTCTACAAACTTTTAAATAAACTACATTGTTTTTGGATAATGTGTTATGTAAAGAAAATTTATGTGAGTGGCAACAGCGCTTTGTGTTCCTAAAAATGCAATTCATAGTGTGCAGCAATGAAAATGCTTAACTCATAAATAGATTTTGAATGCATTTTGCTTCAATTCTTGTTCGTAAAGTTTTTCAGCATATGCATCAGTTTTCAAAAAGGTAAATTTTATTCGTATTATTTTAGTCTGTTTTAAAGTCTAGAAAATATTTTAGAAAATTGATTTATTATTATTTTCTTAAATAATATCTCAGTTGTAATCATCACTTTCTCAAGCTCAGATTTTTTCTAGTTCTAATTAATTTGGTGCTGTTTTTTTTTTAACTATGCATATTTTTTATTAACAAATTGCTTGAGTGTCGAAAAATTTTATATTATGAAATGTAGCTCATAGTTTGAAGCTTATGCATAATTTTGTAACTACAGTTAAATTATTTTGTTTACTTTGCAATATTAATTTGATTAGTTTTAATTGCTCTATCTAGGATTAAATTTTGAGTCTAAATATCTGAAAAGTACTGGAAACAGCCCTTCATAAACTTTAAATTAATTCAAAGTTTAAAATAAAACATTGTTTATTGAAGTAGCATTATACATATTTTATGTAAACAAATAATCTCGAGATTAGAAATAAGAAAATGTTACAAACAAATTTTCAAAAGGCCTTAAAACTTTTCTGAAACGAATTATAGATATCGTAAGATAGTTTTCAATTGTTTTGACTTACGTTTGTAAAAAATATCGTGATATTGTACATAAATTTAGCTATTGAAAAGCTAAGAATTGTATGTAATACTTGCTATTTACTTTTGTCTCATTTAATGAAGTTCATGTAATTTACTGACATAGGGATATTTTCACATTAAATGTTTTGCATTTTTTTCACTCTCTGGTGGGTGGCATTTGACCGTGCTATTTTAATCATTGCACTACATCAGACATAACAGCAAATTTTTCAAAATTATTTGATATCTTTTTGAAATATTTCATGTTCTCTATTTCATTATTTTCCCATATGTTTGCTAAAAAAAGGAAGAAAAAAAAAGAGAAGGGGGAAAAAAAACAGCAAATGATCCATTTTGCTTCTAAATATTTGAATAATACCGAAAATTGCATTTTAAAAGCATTCAGGATGCAAGTATTTTTTTACCGTAAAATCCATTTTTACCGGAACATGTTACGCAACGAGAAATTTGATATACTGTAATTTTTATAGTAGTAATTGCCGTAAAATCACTGAATCACTCTAATTAAATAAATATTACTGTAAAAATTACAGTATAATATTTTACGTTGAAAATGGATATTACGGATGACACACCTAAAGTGCCTGTATTTTATCCCATAATTTTATCTGAAATTTTTTATAGTGTACTAATTGCCGAAATTATAACATTTTAATCAATGAAAGGATTAAAAATATAGCATTTATTTGCAAACAGCATAAATATATTTCTGAACAAATTAAATAATTTGTTTGCAAATATTTAAAAAAAATACTTTAGACTTTGTTTTTTTTTGTAAGAAATAATCTACTCATATTTCATATTCTACAAAAATGCTATATTTCTAAGATAATATTATAAAAACATTTAGGAAACAGCTTGTGGAAAATGCATGTTTTAATAGATTAAGAGATTTTTCGAAACATAAATGTAACTTATCTGCTTTTTATGCTAGTTTAAATATTGTTTATTTAAAATACCGATAATTTTTTTTTAAATAAACAAAAAAAAAACATATGTATTTCAAAGAAATCACCCCAAAATGTAACTTTTTATCTTTACAATATATTATACCATGGAAACAACAGGAAATTACGTAATGTTTATAGGAGATTAAAGAAAGAAATAAAATAACGAAAAAATGTAACGCACTTATTCTTCTGCGTGGATTAATTTACAATCTTTCTCCTGAAAATATTCATAAGAACATGTTTTAAGTGAAAAATTACATCAGAATGTTTTAAAGAAAACTACGTATTTTTACGATATGTTTTCTGTGAGATAGAAAAAGATTTCGAAGCATAAATGATATTTTTGTTCTGTTTGGATTAATTGACATATTTTTTGCTTAAGTAATTGACGAAAACATGCTTTAATTAAGCAATTATGCTATAAAATATAAAGGAAACATTCTTAAAATAATGTATTCAACACAGAGAAAAACATTTGTAAAATACGGTACTGTATGGTAAAGATATTTCTGGTTAAAAAAAAAAAAAAAAAACTATAATTCCGGTTAATGAAACCAAAATGTACTGTTTTTAATCTTTTCTTCCTCTTTTTTGGTTCATATGGTATCGATTTACCGAAAATTCTGATTTTGAAAATAGTTCTTATTACCAAGCATTTAGTAAAAATACAAAACTGTAAAATAAATTTAACTAAATAAATGGTTTTTATGCCATGCTCGAAGGTATCATAATAAAATTACCAAATTTTTCGAGAATTCCAAATTTTATCGCGTATTGTAAAAATCATAATTTAATGTTCATTTAACCAAAATCTTAGTGCATAGAGAAACTTTTAATGCATGGAGAAATAATAATACTTGATATGTTTTTATAGAAATTTAAAAAAAAAGAAAAAAAGAAATAAGAAAAAGAAATGAAATTTTTTTGTGTGTGGATCGGTTGAAATGCCTTTTACTTAATAATTGGTCAAAACATGCCTAAAATAAAAAATTCGATGTTAAAAAATACTGTTTGCAAAAATAACACTCTTTGAAACACATTTGTTTCCATGACGAATAGAAAAAAAAACTATTGACGGGGAAAAAACTATTGATGGCAAATGGTGTATTTTCCCAGGGCTATTATCTATAATTTTCTTTTTCTTTTTTTTTTAGAAATTTCTTTTTCGTCTTGTTTACAGCATCAATAAAACTTTAATTTTTAAAACTAATATCAAATTATTGAATTTAATGTGGACAACAAATGTTTGTATACATATTAAACTGAAAAATATCGAAATCAAAAGTCATTTTGCTATATTTTGAAACAGCCTTTTTATTTATAACTGGGGAAAAGAAAGTCTTTTTATCTCTTACAAAAATATTTTTATCTCTTAGAAACATAATATACTTGCAGTTAACATGCATTTTCAGTAATGATTTTGTGATGTTATGTTGGAAATTGTTTTGTTAAAATTAAATGTTGCTTTGTCGTCGAAATTTTTTTTTTTATATGACTGCTTATAAAAAGCAGACATTTCTACGTGTTAGGGACTAAATAAAACATACATTTTCGGAAACTTTTTAAACGCTGCAAAAAAATAACAAAGAAATATTTTTAATATGTTTTTGCAATCTTACTACAACAAATATGACAGGGAATAGAAGGTGATGAATGTATTAAATAGAATAAATATGTATATTTTATTTATATATGTATATTTTATTTATTATTCATAAATGTTTAATGTAACTGCTTAAAATTACGACTATATTTATTTTGTCTAGCGCTTTGAAAATTTATCACTATTTCCTGATTCATCGGTAGATGGCGTTTGCTGTAGCTTGAGTACATGATCAACATTAAATTTACTTAATTTCAAAAACTGCTTTATTTTTTATGTAAAAATTTCAGATAATTGTTTCTCTATTATATTTATGAATATAGTGTGGTTTTTTCAATTTTTTTTCTGTTAATCGGAAACAGCTTTTAAACAACTCATAAATTTGTTGATGAAATATATTTCTGTATAGAAAGAAGTAATTTCAGTACAAAGTTTTCAAGCGTAAGTGCTTGCGTACTTGAAATTAAATGAAAAAATATTTACTTTTAAAATAGTGTTATAGTAAATTCAATGAAATTCCAATTGAATAGCAACTGTATGCGTATATTAACGAAAACTGTCTTTATTTTTTTAAATAGAAGAAATATTTTAAATTAGATATTAATGTAAATGCAAAATTTATTTTTTTGAATATGAAGTCCTTTACAAATATAATGGCAATTAGTACTTCATTTTTGTTAAAAAAAGAAAGGAAAAGAATATTTATGAATATTTACACAATACAGTGTTAGCAAATACGCTAAAATAAAACGTCACAGTATTAGTTGATTAAATTAAGTATATAATTTTTAGGCTATCATCTATTTTTAAACGAATGTTAACTTTCAAATAATTATTTCTTAGTTTTAGAAAGATTTGAAACATACATTGGGAAAAGAAGTATGGTCAAAACTACTAGAATATCTCTTTGGGAACACCAAAAAGATCGGTAGTTTTTATCGAAACACTTTGGTTAACATTTTGGTAAAATTAACAATATGGTTTTATATCATGTGATGAAATTTGGCAATTTTATCATGATACCTTAGAGAAGGGCGTAGCAGTCATTTATTCGGTTAAATTTACTTTCAGTTTTTTATGTTTTACTAAATGTGTGGTAATAAGAATTGTTATTTTGAAAAAAATAATTTCATGTAAGCAGTTACCTTATGAATGGAAAATTTACCAAATTAATGGTTTAATTACAGTATATTTTGATTTTATTACCAGAATTATGTTGTTTCTTTACCAGAAATGTCATTACCATGTAGCAGTACGGTAATTTTACCAGATTTTTTTTCTTCCATGTAGGACGGCATAAGTATATGATGTATAAAAATCGACTAGATGCATAATATGTTTTATACATAACTTGATAAAGATATTTAATTTTTAATTTCAATAATAGGACATTTTTTGATTAAGAAGATTACTTTAAATATTTTAAAATTATTGTAGAGTCATTAACGGTGTTATAAAAATGCATTATTGTATGTGTCTTTTGCCTTCTGATGAAACTAAATTGAGTTCCTTAATGATATAAAGAATTTAACTTAGAAAGAGAGAACATTCATGTAATAAATATTTAAAAAATAAACAAACAAGAGTTGATAATTGTAATAATTAAAAACTGCAGTTTTAAGTTAAATATTCATGAAAGATTTTAAACAATAAATATAAATTAGTGTTAGCTCGAAGCTTCTTTTCGTAATTTTAGATTTAAGAATTAGAATAATGTTTATGCTTACTTTGCAAAGACGGAAGTATTCATTAAACAGAGATAAATTGTTGAACCTGATTAGATTTATTTTTCATAAAAAATTACGTATTCATACCTATGTCTCAACATTGTTATTAATTTTAAAGATAAATTAAAGTTTCCATCCCTATTTCTCACACTAAAATAAATCTACTCATGTATTTCGGGTAACAAATCAGCGGTTTGATACCTAAGGAAACATTTTAAAATTTCGTTTAATATAAGTTGTAAACTTTTTCTACAGAATTGTAATACCAAAGTGTTTTATGTGCTTTATTAAAAAAAAAAAAAAAAGAAAACCATCAACACATTGGCGAGAAGTGAAAATCAAATTTATACAATGCTGTATTAAAATTACATTGCAGAATTTGTTTCTGTTTAAATCAAGTCATTAGGTGTATGAAAAACATTTTAAAATATTTTTAATAAATGGAAAGTTTATTTTTATTTTTTTATTTACTTTCAATTTTAATAAAAGTTGTATTATTCACTACAATGATCCATTTTAAGGAAAAGAGATTACTGTGAGTTAAACGCTTTACCCAGAGTCACGCATCAATTTTGAATCATTAGCATAACTACATATGCATTAACTTGTTTATTTATCGTTGTTTAAGTGAGAAGAAATCTGCTGAGCATTACTTGCGATTTCAGTAGCAATTTGTATTTGAAATATAGAATTATTTCCTTGAAAATTTTGCTAATTCAATAGAAAATTACAGCTTGTCTTTTTTAAAATTTCAATTTTAATTCCGTATGTTGTAAAATGTGAATCAATATTACAAAATATAAATTATTATGAGACGTGAATTATTATAAATATGAAATAGTATAATTTTTTTATCAATATAATAAATGATTTTTGACAAAAACTTGCATAATTAACATAGTTATTTATAATTATGTACAATAATAAAATACAATAAATTACAATTTATTTTATTATAAAATATAAATTGCACAGACCTACAATGTAAAAAAATGTCCGTTCTTTTTACGGTTTTTCTCTGTATATTTGACGGTTTAAAGCTGTTTTGTAGACGAAACGTCTTTCATCTGCCCCATTCAGCCTACTCATAAACGGATTTAAACCGTCAGTTCAAATTCTAGTTTTTACCATGCAGTTTTGCTTACCGTACGATAATTCTACCTTTTTTCAAATCATTCGACGATTATTATCTATATTTGGTCGTATTTTTCAGTAATTATTTCATGGTTTTGAACATCGTATAAATAAAATTGCGGTTTGATTTAATGTCAAATTGTTACTCTACTTGATTATTAACTGTCTTTAGATATAATTTTTCGGTAAGTTAAGTTGTCAGACATTTTTATACTGGTGGGCCACTAAAGTTTTAAAGTTTAAGATTTTTCTTCTTACTGAGACACTAAAGATGCGATAGCTCAGTAGACAGAACGCTCGCCTCCCAGTGAGGTTACCCAGGTTTAAATTCCAGCGTCGACTGATTGTATAACCTCTGCTCTTGGCCAACACCGACCACGATGCTGACATAGTTATTTTATAGAATTTTTTTGTCAAAACAACTGAGTTTTTTCGTTAAAATAAGAGTATTTATCTAGTTAAGAAACAGACCATTGTTTTTTTAAATAGCAGTAGTTATATATTAAATAATTGGGTTCTATACACGCCTACCAGCTGACTGTTTATTCCGTAAATTCAAATGTTTTTATTTATTTTTTGACTGTGTGCCATTTTTCTTGGTGCCGGTAATTTAGATACAAACTGATTTTGAGACTATGCGTGATGCTAATTTTAAATATGTAAAGAATTTACTACTAACTATACTTTAAGAGATTCACCATAGCTAAATTTAAAAAATCTGCGAAATGCTCAGTTCTGCAAAAGAAGAAAAAGTATGTTGTTAGTTTAAAATAATTTATTCTTAATTTCAATTAGTTTAAAATAATTTAGTCTATAATCGGTATGCTTATTTCAAATTAAATTACTTTTCATTACTATTGTAATTTTTAAGTATTAGCGTAAATACGCTGAAGAAGTTGCTGCATTAAAAATTATGCTTACAGTTTTGAATGGGGAACCTTTTTTTCTAGTTTGAAATTACCGCACCAAAATATCTAGTTAAAATTACTTTGGAATTCCAGGTAATAAACATAATATTTTTCTGCGGCGCTGTAAAAAATAGATATTTCGGAATTTAACTTAACTTCACTTTAAAAAATTCTGGATCAAATAACGGTACAAAGTACCTACTGGAATACTCAGTGTCTGTACTTCTTACCGTAAAATTTTACAGATTAAAACAATCTGATAAAATATAAATTTTACCGTAATATTTAAGTACTGTAAAATCTCAGAATATCTTTAATTAAATAAACAATACTCAGAAAATTATTTATTCAATCGTAAGGGTTTGATTAATTTTAACTATGAAGAATAAATGCCTCGGTTAAAGTAAAAAAAAAAACCTTAATTTCAAAATTAATGAACACGTTAATCAAATGAATGAAGTATAATTTGTGTACATTAATTTCTATAAAATACAGATTTTAATACTTCATTTTTTGAAATTAATTTTCAATTAATTTCAAAAGTTCACCTTAATTTCTTTATTCTAATTAGGCTATACTTAATTGTTCTTAATTATATACAACTTAACTACATTTTCATTATTTAAAATGTGTATTAAGACTAAATTAATGTAAATATGAAATAACAATTATTATTTAGCTTAATATTTTATGGGCGAAAAGCCAGAAAAAAAGTGTGTGTGTATTACAATAACAGTGTCACATGGATCCAAGCATTTAAATATTTTAGCGAGGTGTTTTTTCAATATTTTTAATGTTAAAAGATAAGACAATGTTAAAAGATTTAAAAAAATAAGATAATGTTAAATATAATGTTAAAAGATATAATGAAATATATTATATTTAAATTTTCAAAGTTTTATTCGTGTATGAATCACAAGAAGTGAATTCTGCACATGAATCATGTATATGAATGAGCCTGTTTTAGAGTATAATAATTTACTTTAATTTGAATAGGCATATTTTTATTTTCATTTTGTCATTTTGAATTTTCAAAACTGTTTGAGAATAATAAAACTAAAAAAAAGTACTTTTAATTATGAAAAATATCTATAACGTCAAATAATTACCTGAAAAAGTTTCTAAATTTTTTAATACAATTATTAACTTTGCTTCAATTGACTGTATTGAAGGAAAAAAAAGCTCAATGTAGATTATTATTGCCTGATGTTTCAACAAATTGGGGGGGGGAGGGGGGATAGGTTTTTTGTCTTATTTCTACCTGCTAGGACTAATTAGCTGTCAAATCATAACATATTTATCTTGATTACACATTGCTATGGCTCAAATAGAACAGAAACATGATTCAATTCAACATTTTATTATGTTTGCATCACACTTAAACGAAATTATGGTGCTGTTTACGTGTAAGTTAATGTGCATAACATATTTGTTAAATTTTAAATAATCCTAGATTTGCTATTTGCAATATGATATAAAATTTTTTATTTTTAAAGTAGCACACAACTGTAACATTTTCCCATGTAACTATGTTTTAACGAAAAGGATTTTAAGCAAAACTCCCACTATGTCAAAAATAATGAACATCTTTTCACCTCGGCGTAGCTCTGACACGCGTGCTTTAATGATTTTTAGAAAGCTTCATACTTTTTCACCTGAAACTTAATAAGTTGAAGCCGGTAAACGAGACGAGAATATTTATTCTTGTTGTCAAGGCAACGGATAAACAAAAGACAGATTTTATTCGAACGAAAGAACCAACCCTCTTTTATTTTTGGGTGTTTTCCTTCTTGTTTTCTTAATTTCTCTTCCCTTTGATATATTGTCTTCGATCTAAAAATCAGTATTTGACAGTCCCATACATTTGATACTAAATTCGTCTGTTGTAGTACAAGCATGCTAAGCAGAAATATTTTCTTTTCAAATGTAGTCGACTAATTTGCACTTTTTGTTTCGGATTGAGTTGTAATTATAAAGTAATTCAGTAGCTGAAATTGGAGCTTTTGGAGTAAAACAATTATGATAAAATGTTGTGGTATTCAATGGAAAAGTTGCTTTATTAAGTATTCAAGTCAGATAATGGTTATGAGAAGGAATTGTTAATTTCATACTAGGCATTCAATTTTTAAGTTTTTGCAACTATTTTCCTAGTTTGATCTTTAAACAAGGTTATTTGGTGCTGCATATTTTAAATTGGAATTTATCTTCATAGAATTTTCAAATTCAATTTATATATCAAAGAAGATATCTGCATTTTCTCAAAGGCATGAGAAATGGTGTCTATTATTTAATATTTTTTACTAATAAATAGAGGCCAAACAAATTAATTATTTAAAAAAACACGAATTGGAGGAAAATTGTTTTTCAAGAAAATTAAACAACCGCATTGTGCATACGATTTATGCCTTATGCCATTATTGACTTAATAGCAAAATTTTTAATCAATGCTACCTTATATTAAATAATAATAATAATAATAATAATAAAAAAAAATAAATACCGATGGAATAAGTTCAGAACAATTGTTGCTACTAATCAGAAAATAATTTTGGAATATTGTTATTTTATTGAAAATAGCGAAGAAACAGCTTTAGAACAGTTCTCACAATTGGTAAAAAATAGCGATAGAAAAGCTTCAGCAAAGTTTTTATAATTGGTAAAAAAATAGCGAAAGAACAGTTTCAGAACAGCTTTTACAATTGGTAAAAAGCAGCAACAGAACAGCTTCAGAGCATCTCCTGCTATTGGTTTCGAAATAACAATAGGAAAATAAAGTATTTGACACGAAATTCGTTTTTGGACAATCATGCTAAGCAAGAATATTTTCTTTGCAGCACAGGCAGGGCCGTACTTAGGGTTGGGCGAGCTGGGCGACAGCCCAAAGCCGCTAAAATTTAGGGCCGCCAAAAATTTCGGACTGTTTCTGAAAGTGTTTCTATACATTTGCTAAATTTCGGATATATTTTTACTATTCCTTGAATATATAATTCATACGAGTCATTATAATTTATGTTTCCAAATGTGAATTTCATTTCAGTTAATGCTCCTTTATATTATAGTGTAATTTTCAAAATAACAACATGGAACTTCAACTTTGAACTGTTATGTCATAGAAATTAATTGTGTTAAAAATTTCAACTATTGCCGATTTGTGAGTGTGTATGGCGGGCAAACCCTAAGAACTGCAGTAGAAAATGTCAAGAAAAATAAAAAGCAGGGTTGGCTTGATTGAAAAGTATTTAGTTTAAAATAAATCATTCACTTGAATCGCATGATTATTTTTAAATCATATATTTATCTAACAAATATTATTAATTCAGTGCGTCATTAACTAATATATTATACTTAAGACTATGATAATAAACCATTGACTTCAAATCTCATTGATAATAAATGTTTTATTCATAGAATCGAGAAATAAGTTAATAAATTAAGAAACAAAATATTCTCTCTCTTTCTTAAGAGCTTAAATGTTTATAAGAATCTAACTTTTAAATTATAATTCTTCCTTATTCATTTCATATCTTTTTCATATTTTAATGTGCTCATTGTAGTGAATAAAATAATTTGCTCTTTTATTATCAATAAATATGTTTCAATTATACCCATTTAATTTTATACACATTTATTTCAATTCAAGTAATTTTACAACTTATAAAATATCTGCTTATAAATAAAGAATAAAAACTTGCTTTGAAAGCAATAATTTATATTTGAAAATGTTTTATCATCTAAATTAATTTACTTTTCATTCGACGAGTTGGTTCGCCGTCTTAACAATTCATTAATGTTTTTAGTTCAATAAAAATAATAATAACTGACTTTATTCAGCAATTAGTTTGCAATAATTAAGTAATAAAGTTAACCTTTTTATTATTAGTGGTATTAAGAATTTTAGTTGCAGTATTATTGTTAAATAATATCAAGTATTATTTAAACATTTTGTCAGATAGTTAAATGCGAAAACAATTGAAAAAAAATCTGACTGAAATAATAAGAAAATTCAATGTTTAATATATATTTTGCTAAACAAAACGTGATTTTTATTAATCATGATAAAATGCCTTAGTGTTTTACCCAGGGCCGCTAAAACCCTAAGCACACATTGAGCACAGGTGACTAATTTGTACTTTTCTTCAGCACCAAACAAAAGTTTTTAAAATTTATAATTGTTTTCTTAAAATATATAAAAGTTAGTGTTATGCAATGGAAAATTAGCTTTATTTATTTGATATTTTAGTAAGATAATAGTAAACAAATTGTATTAATTGTATGCATATTTGATAGTATTTTTTTTCGTAATTTCGAATATTTATTTCTCAAGAGTTATTACTAAAACACAATTTAAAGACAAATTTATCATCATAAATTAATTAAAAAAAATAAATTATTTAAAGGAGTAAAACAAAATCTATCTATATGCGGTGGAAATTTTCTGTCAAAAAAAAAAAAACAACATGTATTTATAAAGAAGTTAGATATTGTGATAATTTTTTTTAAATATTTTACACAAATAAGTAAAGGCCAATCTTAAAAATTATTTAAGAAACAATAATTTAAAATAATAATAATCATTTAAAACTATAAACTATATTTTTTTCTGTAACAGAATACGAAGTCTTAGCTTAGGAACTTGAAAGCTAATAGTTTTAAATCAATATTGTCGTTACTTAAAAAAAATTAGATGCAACAAATCAGAATAGTTGTCGCTATTAAATTAATGTAGTAACAGCTTATTTTAACAAAACATTATTTCACTTTTTCAGAAAAATGTCTGAAAACTTATTCGAATAAAGGAACATATTCCAAACAAATACTACTATCTTTTATAAAATAATGACAGATTAGCTCTTTGGAATCTTTACTATTCAATTATTAAAAGCCGGAAATGATAGTTTTGAAGAAGAATAAATTTTAATGATTTTCTAGCCGTCCGCCTCGGTATGAATGATTATTTAAAATATTCTTTTATCATTTCAAACATATTATAATAATAAAGTAATAATATTAGAACCTAAAGTTATATATAATGTAACGCAATAAGTGCAATTCTTCATATTACTGTAATGTTTCGCGTAATTTTGATTTTTTAAACTTTTTTAAAAAAAGGTCTGCAAATAAAAAATGAAGTATTCTTATTTTAAAAGTAGGTTTGGGGCAAAACTACTTCTGAAAACGAGCTAAATTCATTTATATAATTACGTCTACTTGACTAAGCTTTGTATTGATTTGTGTTATATCTGTATTCATATCTAATATGTTAGCTACGAAACATATATACGAAACAAAAAAAAAAGAAAAAAAAAAAAAATATCGTCTGGAAATGGTGTGGCAGCGAACTTATACATGATACAAAAATATTTTATCTGGACAGCGAGGATAATTTCAAATGTTTTGTGTTATTCAATGAGCTATTGATATTTTATAAGTTTTTTCTTATACCAATTGATATTTCAAATATTTCTTTGATATCAATTAATATTTCAGATATACTTTATCTTTAAATATTTATTTATATTTCATCAATATTTTATCACCTATATTTTATCTATGTTTATCGCTATCTGTAAACTTAATTTCTAACTTTTTGGGAAATAATTCTAAATGCGTGAGTATGATTCGATATTTTTTTATTTTGCTATCAAAATATTAGGGTTTCTCGGTTTCTTCCTAAACTGAAAATACAGGGCCTTCTACTTTGGTTTAAGACGAAATATTTTTTCTTGTTCTTTGAAATCATGATTCATTTCAACAATAAATCTAAGCTATATCTTATATATATTTTTTGAGTTGAAATAAAACAATGGTATTTTTTTATACATATATTTTTCTTCATTGTTATCATGCGGGAAGCTATCATCTGAAGGTTTTGTTTGGTCTTGTGAATTTTTGATGGTTGGCGGTGAAGCAACATTATTCTTTTTTGTAGGGCTTCGAGAGAAATATTTGTTATTGTTCTGTACAGACAAAAGCAAATATATTAGATATGAATACAGACGTAACACAAATCAATACAATGCCTAGTTTAGCAGATATAATTATATTGATGAATTTAGAATTCAATAATCATCATTGTGAGTTATAAAGGACTTCATTCTTGCAAACTTTAACGATTCAATTAAATAAATTTAATATTATTTGTGTAGACTTTTAATAGATTTTAAATTCTTAACGATTTTATCGAAACATTTTGTTATTTTTAAACTTATTATGTGTTTTAAAAAGCTTTTTTTTTATTTTTAAAGCAACAGCCAATTCAATAAATACAATATTTTAGGCCGTTTTTTTGTTGCGGCGAAATTTTTTTTTTTCGCTTCAATATTAATTTTTTTCAAATAATTTCAAAAAATTTTCAATTAATTTTAAAAAATTAAGTATTAAAATCTGTATTTTACTCAAATTAATGTACAAAAATCATACTTCATTCATTTGATTAGCATGTTCATATGTTTTAATATTAACATTAATTATTATTGTTTAATATTAACATTAATATTGGTTTAATAATAACATTACTTTTTAAAGTTTGTATCATTACATAATATCACAAAAATTTATTAAATTTATTTGTTTTGTCATTGATGCAAAACTTGATAATCCTTATAAAAAGTCAAAATCGTTAAGTATCACTAATGTAGTAATTATTGAAATATTTATCGTCAAATAAGCATTTTTGAATGGTAATATAACTATTAATATGTACGGATAAATTTGTTATATCAAAATATCTGTCTTTTGTTACTTCCATCTTTTTAGCCATTATTAAAAAATATTACAGCCTTTGTAATATTCAATTAATTGAAGTTTAACTGTTGAATTCGGGGTCAGATTAAGAGAGTGGGTCTACTAGGGCTATGCCTTAAATCCTAAAATGAAGGGAAGTAAAACTGACTTTTGATTATAAGCGAAACTTTTGAAACATAGAAAAAAAATTGGTCATTTTCAATTTAAACAATGTAGTATTCGGCACATTTTTATACCTGTCTATTTCTTTAATTTTTTCAAATATACTCTTTTTATTATTATTATTATTTTTTATTTATTAATTTTTTAAGAGATATTCTAGTTTGATCTTTCCAAATAATTACCGTCAAGGATTTACAAAGGAATGAAATATTTTGTGGGGAGGCGATTATGGGGTTGCAATAACATATAAAGTTTTGTAAAAATTTTTCCCTTTTTTTCCTTTTGTTACATACCAATTCTAAAAAAGTTCTTCATTTTTGAAATTATTAAAAAAAACATGCAATTATTTTTAAATATTTTTCCTTTTCAATTCATTTGCTTCTATAATATTGTTACGAAACTGAAATTTTTTATGTACTAAGGTTTCATAAATTTAATATTAATTATATTTTTCTTAAAATAAATTAAAAAATAAATAGAAATAATAGAAGTAATTTGAAAAAATATTGCTGAAATATTTCCTTTATAACTGTTTCTTGCTTGCAAAAGCATAGATTTCGACATTTTTGAAAAAAAAAAAAAAACTCAAAATCATAAGTAAAAAAGCCAAGCGTTGAATTAAAAAGGTTTTTTTCGAGAAAAATCTAACTATGGAATAAGTAAACTATTTCAAATGTAATCAGTGTTTAAATGTGTCTGCCTGCGAAATAAATGTGTCTAAATATTTTATTGTTGCAATGAATATCTGTTTTTTCTTACTGTACACACCACTGCAATGTGTGCTTTGTCGGTAAATAAAATGTATAAACTCCACTCTATTCAAAATGTTATTGAAAATTTTATTAATTTCAAAACAGTAAAAGTTATGGATTTTGGTCTCAACGATATTAAATTACTTATCTTAAAGATTTTGCTTTTGATATCAAAAATTCAGAACTTAAAAACAAACCAAAGTTCATGAAAATTATGTAATTGACAATTATCTCTTGTTTTAAACTAATGATATCCGCTGCCCAAAAAGCTTAGTTTTTGTTTACTTACTAATTTAAGTGAAATAGGTTACTAAAAGCAGCTATTTCTATTCAATCGCTGAATCAACATTCAAGTTGTATAAATTTGACATGGGTTGTACATTCTCGAACAACACGTGACATGCAAGGTGTTTGTCGTTTGTAGTTTGAATCGATGGAAATCTCAGAAATGTTGCGAAATGAGATGCCTGTCTGTTTATTCAGACAAAAAATAGCGTTAATGCTATACAACACAACTGCATAATGAAGGTAAACATTTCTAAATCACAACGTGTATGCTCTGAGACTTCTGTTGAGACGTTTTTGTGAGACGTGTAGGACGAAAACTTGTACGTCGACTATTTCGATTTTGCGATATATTTATTTCGTAGACACACTGCGAAAATTTCCCGATAAAATTACGATATAAAGTACCCGCACTTTGGGAGCATCATCCATAAAATTCAATTTATAGTAAAATCCATTCTTACCGTAAAATATTACACCGTAATTTTTACAGTAACATTTATTTAGAGTGATTCAGAAATTTCACGGTAATAATTGTGGTAAAAATCACGGCATATCTGATTTTTTTGTGCCGTTAAAAACGAACTTACTCAAAACGAACTGTAAAAAGTACTTTTACCGGTACTTTACCGTAATTTGATCCGTTACTGATCCAGGCACAGGGCAAGATCTGCAACAGGCAATCTGAAATTTGACATTACTGCTCACATTAACTTGATAATAAAATTTAAGATAGAATATTATTGAAACAAATTTGTTAGATTTATATTAACTAAATTGTATTAAATATAAAAATAGGGGTATACAGTGCCTTAAAGCAAATGGCTAGTATTTTTTTTAACAATTAAATATGTACTGAAAGTTTTGATGTACAATACTGAAATTCTGCAGTTAGTTGCAGGAGACCAGAACTTGCTGCATTGAGAAAAAAGTATGGTCAAAACTATCAGATTGTGATAAAATTTACCGTATTTCTGGCTGTGAAACAGCACCAAAAAGATCAATAATTTTTACCGAAGTGCTTTGGTAATGATTTTGATAAATTCAGCAAAAAGTACGGTTATATAATGTACCATAAAACCTGGCAAACGTAGAAAAATTTGGCACTTTTTCGTGATACGTCAGAGCATGGCATAAAAACCTTATATTCTGTTGAAATTACTCATTTTATATTTTATATTTTATTAAATGTGAGGTTATAAGAACTTTATTTTTGAAAACCAAAATTTCTGATAAATCGTTGACAAATGAACGGAAAAATTATCAAATGAAAGATTTACATACGGTATATCGTGATTGATTTTACATCCAGTTGTAAGACTTGTTAACTGCATCTGTGTAAAAATACTGGGAAAATATATCATAATATGCAGTTTTTTCATTGCTTTAATTTAAAAATAATTATTTAGTTTTCAATTTCAATTTTCAACTTGTCAAACGAAAGTTTTTACATAACCTGCTTTGTTATCCCGATTCCACCGCATTTCTTTTCTTCTAAATAACAGAAGATTTTGCCTCCCGTTAACTAATTTTGTATTATGTTCAATATAAACAAGTATTTTTCAAAATGTTTTCTTCCAACAATAATTGATTTGTTATGCAAGTTTTTATTATTTATTGTACTTTGTAATAAGTAAATAGTGTACGCTAGGTTAAGCGGTCTTATCGTATTCGACCATAATATGAAAAAAAAATTAATGCGAAAAAGGAAAAGCGCATAAGGAATCGGACTTATCGTATTCGTACGCAAAGGAAAAGAAGAAGAAAAACGCCAAGAGAATCGATG
The DNA here is from genome assembly GCF_982258835.1 of Parasteatoda tepidariorum. Taxonomy (NCBI): domain Eukaryota; kingdom Metazoa; phylum Arthropoda; class Arachnida; order Araneae; family Theridiidae; genus Parasteatoda; species Parasteatoda tepidariorum. Next base: position 81,222,663 of record NC_141757.1, read on the forward strand.
TTATCGTATCCGTACGTAATACGAAACATTTAATGATAAAAACAAACAGACGAAGAGAATAGATATTGTTGAATCGGTACACATTATAAAACATTTAAGTAGAATAAGATAAACAGGAAGAAAATCGATCTTATCGTACCATACATAATATGAAACATTAAATGAGAAAGAAAAGCAAGTAGGAAATCAATCTTATCGTATCCTTACATAAAACATTTATTGAGAAAAACTTGGAGACGGTCGATCTTATCGTATCCGTACTAAATATAAAACATTTGTTTAGAAAAAGAAGAAAAACTGAGAAATGAGTTTCAGAATGCTATTTTTATGCTTAAGTATGAGTTTTTTGTTATTTAGTGATTAATATTTGATTTCATTAATATTTTTCTTATTTTTAAACAAATTATTGTATAATTTGAATAAAAAAAAACTGTATTTACGAAAAAGAAACATTTGGCTCTGAATGAAGAAAATTTCAAAATCTTTAATTATGATAATTAATAAATAGTTCAGAATATGTCTGAGAAAAATGTGCAGTTTTCAAGAATGTGGTACCAAGTGCGGTATTACAACAACTTAAATACGTTACAAATACTTAATGATCTATCAATATTTGTGTTTTGGAAACATAAACGCATATAAATCTGAAAAAATAATAAGAAAAAGCCGGCTTAAAAATAAATGTACAAAAAAAGAAAAAAAATATATAGCAGCCATTTTGCATTCTGTTATTTTAAAAATGAAAGAAAGCACTATTATATTGAAATATATTTAATTGATATATTTTAATATAATAATGCGACGAGATTTATAAGTTATATTATAGCATTTATGGCTGTCAAACATGGTAAAACACGTACATTTTATGCATCTTGCTTTGAAGTAAAAAGCAATTTGCATTTTTCTAACGACATAAATTTCGAAAATTGACTGGAGTTTAAATTTTTTGCTTTGCATGGAAAATGATTTAAATCTATCGAAGCATAGATGAGTAGTATTTCTATAAAAAAAGAGCACTTGAAATAATCATAATCTTAATGCAAGATTCAGCTGCTTCGTATTTTCTTCTAATCACGTTAATGAAACTTTTATCAATGATTGCCATGAGTGCATCACGTAGAGTAGATACAGATACACCGCATTATTTTAATGTAATAGTCCAAAATTCAATAACTATGCTTAGCATTTAGTACAAGCAAACGTGGTAAAACTCGTACATTGTATCAATCTTGTTTTCCTAAAAAAATTTATTTGTAAAAATCTATTTGTACTTTTCCAACAACTATAATATCGAAACTTCAAGACAACTCAAATTTTTGCTTTACATGTCTCTGAGTAGATCTGAGTTTAAATTTATCAAAATAAAGATGAGTAGTATTTCTATCAAAAAAGATATTCTTATTCTGCACTTAAAATAATCACAATCTTAAAGCAGGAATTAACTGCTTCGTATTTTTTTCTAATCACGTTAACAAACCTCTTACCGATGATTGCCATGAATGCATCATGTATAAAAGATACAGATACCTCACACTAATATTAATGTAATAGTGCTAAATTCAGTAGCATTTAATATAGCTTTTATTACTGGCAAACGTTGTAAAACTCGTACATTTTTATCAATCTTGCTTTCCCAAGGAAATCTATTTGTAAAAATCTATTTGTGCTTTTGTAACTACATTAATTTTGAAACTTTAAAGCAATTCCAATTTTTTCTTTGTATGTCTCTGAGTTGATCTATCTAAGTTTGAATCTGTCAAAATAAAGATGAGTAATATTTCTATCAAAGTGAAACGATGTTTATACTGCGTTTGAGAAAATCACCATCTTAAAGAAAGAATCAGCTGCTTCGTATTTTCTTCGAATCTCGTTAACGAGAACCACACCAGGCTTTTCCCTTCTCGATGATAACCATGAATGCATCATGTAGAGTTGATACTGATACTCCGCATTCAGGAAAGAAATGAATATTTCATAATGTTAGGGGGCAAAATGGTTTACGAGCATAAGTAGATGGGTCCTTTAAAGTTGATTTTTATTTGTTAATTTTTTTTTTACTCCCGCGAAGAAAGAGAGCATTAAGCTGGATCATCGGTATTGAAATTAAATAAGAAAAAAAAAGAAAAGAAAAAAAAGGAACATAGCACCGTAGGTGTCCGCGGTTCGTTATCATTTCTGTTATGCCATGTAATCAGCTTGTTCTAATGTCATAAATTGAACAGACAGAAGGTTTGCGGGTGGTCTAGAAAGGCGTGTTAATTTTTCTGAAGTCTTGGATTTGCTGACAAATTAGCTTGACCTTTTGCATACGCGGTGCATAGCTGATTTTTTACAATCCTCCAAAGCATTGTGGATATCATCAAATAGAGAATATAGATAATATTCCAATGTTTTATTTGTTAATGTTCGAAGGCCTTGGAATGTTTAAATCAAATTGAAAACCACAGTTTTTATTTGCTTACGCAAACTTAAAACTTAGATGAAGAAAAAAGTATGGTCAGAATATTGTTAACTTATCGTACTTTTGGATCTATGGGAACTCCAAAATGATCAGTAATTTTTACCGAAGTGCTTTGGTAATGATTTTGGTAAAATTAACAATAAATTATAGTTTTTTAATATGTGATAAAATTTGGTAAATGCGGCAATTTTTTTTTTTATTTTTTCATGATACCTTAGAGCGTAGTATGCAAATCATTTGCTTGGTTAAATTTACTTTTCAATTTAGCGTTTTTTTTTTTTTTTTTTACTAAATGTGTGATATTAAGAACTATAATTTAAAAAACCGGAATTTCCGGTAAACTATACCATATAAACTGAAAAATTTCCAAATAAATGGCTTAAATGTATATTTTAGTTCTATTAATCTGAATTATGGTTTTTATTACAAGAAATGTCTTAACTATCCATCATGGTAATTTTATCAGAAATTTTTTTCCTCCATGGAGAAAAAAAAATTATTTCTGACAATCTTAAAAAAATCTGAAGTATGAATCTTTATGACAATCATTTTAACTTAACCAAAGAATGAATCTATTTACAAATTCAGAAAAAGATAAAATAAGTAAGTAACATTTAAATCTATAAATCAAAATAGAAAAGCTCTTAAGGCAGCTAAATCCAAATTTGTTTTATTTTAATAAAAAAGTCAGAAAAACAACTCCAGCAGAAAACGAAAACCATAAAAATTTAAAGATATGTGTATTAGCAGGACAGCACTTCATTTGGGGTTTTTATTATCACAAATAAATATCTAATAATCTATCCTATATCTAATAATTTGACCAATCAAAATATTCTTAAAAATCTTAAAGTAAAGGTTTGAATTAAAATGTGTTAAACTTATAACATTAAACTTAAAATCTCAACAAACATTAACAAACAAAAATAACACACATATCTTTGAATTTTTATGCTTTTTGTTTTCTGCTGGAGTTGTTTTTCTGACTTTTTATATTTAATCATTTTAACTTCTTGGTTCAAATAGTTTCTTTTCTTTGAAAGGAGATATAAAATTATTGGTATTTGCTAAAAAATAAATAAATTGAATTAATAGTTGTTCCCGATTAATTTCATAAAAGAAAATTTACAAATTTACAAGTCAAAGGTTTACAAAAATAAATAATTTTTATTATAATTATTCTTAATCTTTTATTCCTAATTTTTAAATATCGTCAATAGAAAATTTAACAATAGATAATGCTGTTTGTAAAAAATATTCTTGCACATAAACGAAAATATATTGATAGTTTGACTTTTTGTGACATTTTTAGATGTAATATTTTCCTTTAAGAAGCATAGTTCATGAAAGTATTCGATTAATACTAATTTATGCCGTATTACACAAAATAAATAATGAAAATAAATACCTATTTTTGGTGCAATATATGTTTAACGTATGCGCATTGTTTGCGAAAGGACTAAAATATATTAGTAGCATAAAATAATTAGAAATTTATAAAGTATGATTTTGTGTATTGATATTTTATATTGTTATTGATATACTGATAACAAATAGCAGTTTCAATAAGTGCCACTTGCAGTATTGTTTCTTGGTTACATGACACACTTCTTATATTATTTTCATCGAAGATAAATTTAAGCCTTAAAATATCAGTTATTTTTTATAGACTATTTACATCATTGTTATAGACTATTTACATATTGTTGTTCTCAACTGGGTTAGTTAATAGTAAATAAAAACATATGCTACTTTTATTTATAACGCAAGGAATTGCACCGAGAATAAATTGTTTATTTTCATACTTAAAATTGTACGGGTATTAATTTTTGATAGAATAATGAATGTATATTTTTTCATTTTCATAAAAAGTAGAATGTTTCTTCCTCGTCGAAAGTATGATAAAATATATGCATTGCAATATTTAAATTAATTTAAATTCAAATACAAATCGTTATATTAAAATATGCAAATGAAGTTGAACTTTCAGGAAAACGTATTTGATTTGATTTAAAGGAAGAAGGGAAAATTTTATTGGATAAGGACCTACAACACAAAATATTTCATAATTTCCTCATTTTCAAATCAGTAAACTCACTAATAAAAATCGAAAATTCAATATTGTATTTTTCTTAAGTTAAAAAACTTTCTTTCACTTATAATAGCAAATCAGCTTCTAAAACAGTTATTTTTTGATGTTTTAATATTGATTTATTTTCCTAAACTTTAATTTTGGTAATATTCTTAGAGAACCATAAAATTAAGTCTCCTTTATACAATGGAAAGTCGAATCAAATAGGTAATTTAATAGTGCATCTTCTTTAGCAAAAAACTTATTCAAATTATATTTAAAAGAAAAAACTTGCCTTTGCTTGAATTTTAATTTTTTGTTTTTAGTTTACAAATTTTGAAATTTATAATGATCATATTAAAATATTCCTTTAGCTTATTTATGTTGTATATTTAGGTTTATGCTTAAATTTTTTTTCATATACTTCAAAGAGCTGCAGAAAATACTGGAAACTAACTAATCAAATCGCTAGTTTAGTAACGTTTTTAAGTAAAAGATAACTCAATCTTAATTTTATTTAAAATAAAAAAACTTTCAGAATATGTTTTTCGATTTTTTTTCTTAAATTTTGGATGGTTTACATATTTATTTTTTAATTTTTAAAATCAGCATTGATTATAATAAAATATTCTTTGAACTTATTTAGGTTGTATATTTAGGAATTATTGTATCATATTTTTTCAGATTATAGAGCTACAAAAAATACTGGAAACTAAACAAATTGTTATCAAGTAACATATTTTTTCTTAAAAAATAAAAAACAACTTAATCAAAGTTTTGTTTAAAATAAAGAAGATTTTAGAAGATTTTTTTTAAAAACTTTTGTTGATTTATGCATTTATTTTTAAATTTTTAAAATAAACTTGGTTCGTAATAAAATATAATTTGAGTTTATTTCTGTTGCATATTTAAAGTTTAGTAAAAAAAAGTCAAACACTAAGGAAAACTATCTGAAGAAATCGAAGCCAATCAAATTGATGATGTGGAAGAGCAATTTTCATATTAAATACTTTAGTCAAATTATTTTTAAAACAAGGGATCTTTCAAAATATTTTTAGACTTTTTTACATTTTTTTTTTCAATTCTTAAAATTAATTTGGATTATAAAAAAACATGTTTAAAATTTATTTAGGCTGTATATTTCGAACTAATTTGAAGATAATTTTAATTTAATTCGATAAACTAAATTATATGAGATTAAATATTAGAATATTCCTATACTAGAAAATTTCAAAATTTCTAGGAAGTCATGTAATGTAAAGCACCATAACCTTGTTTCTATTCTTTAAAATTGGAAAGAAATTTCTTATTTCTTATTTAATATTATTTAAAAATCAATAAGTAAAAGAGTCGGAAGTATAGGTTTGCATTTTAATGGCGACTTTATTTTTAATAATCTAGTTTTTCATAAACATGAGATATTTTCTTTTGCTTTTATTAGTAGAAATAACTATGCAATCTGAAATAACTTTTCGAAATAATTGATCTTATGGAAAAATATTTGTATTTTTTAATCTAAGAATAGGTTCATCAAATGCAAGTTAGAATGCAAGAGTTGCTTGAAATAGTATATTGCGTTGGCTAATTGGTTTACAAGTTTATTGTTTTTTTTCTTCCGTATAAGCCAACGCAGGATGGTCAATATAAGATGTGGAATGGATTAATATAGGATAATGCTGTTGTAGGTCTATATAAAAAAAAGTAGAGTTTTTTTTAAAAAAAAAAAAGTATAGGATTAATGAACTTTTCACAAATTTTCGAGATAGATAATAAGATAATTGATGCAGAACCTTTTTTAAACAAATTTATCATACTTTTATTTTATACTTTATAGTAATAATTTAGGCCAAAATAAGTGAAAAATAATACATTTAGCATTTCAATAACGTATGTTTATAGAATACAGCATGATAAGCGTTAAAGGTAAAATCTTCCAAAAACGGCTCACGTCCAGGCAATAATTTTTAAAATTTGCTCTTATTTGCAGTTACTTAGACCTAGGAGAAGTAGTAGTTATTCATCATTGAAAATTTTTAATTTGCAAAATAAATTATTAATAAATTTTTGAACATGAAAGAAATTTTTTTCAAACAAACTTTTTTCGAATTTTATATTTCAGTACAAATATAATTCCGATAATGCAAGAAATTTTTTTAGCAACTATCAGACTATTTTTAAATAATCAAAAATACTCAAATATATTTTTGCTTGAAGTGTCAGAAGAAATATGTAAGAGGGACACTAGTGTCCCATCTGCGTTAAAGGGTTAATGAAAATGCATATCCCTCCCCCTAGAAAATCTGCCCTGTTCATGTGTAGATTACGTAATAGTGCACATGAAAATTTAACCTTACGCGAAACTTATTAAAATATGCATATTACGTCAATGAAATACAAGAATTTTCACCTTTGACATTGAAAATTACACATTTTTACCCAAGCTTTTTAATTATAAGCATTAAGCTTCATTAAAAAGATGCAATTGCATTTTACTAACAGTCATTATCAGTACAGAAACATAGGAAGTCATTTGATTGGTTCACCGAATCTTTCATGGTTGGCTATTATTTCACTTTAATCCCACCTTTTTACTGCCCAAAAAATAAAGTCATAAACTTTTTCCAATGAAGACTCGTGAGCAATGAAAGAGTTGGAATGCTTATTTACTTTTTTGTTTTGGCTTGGGTAGCGCTGTTTTTCATCGCCAATTTATCATTCTTATGAGCAAACTCCCAGGAAATTTTCATTGAAGCAATAGCTACTAAAGCTATGATTTGAAGGCAATCGTTGGTTTATGTACGCTATATTTTATGCCTTTTTATTGGATATTTTTGTGATAAAAATGACAGTTCCAAATATGAAAAAGAAAAAAAAGAGTTCTCTATGATGGTTGGCTTAGAACGCATTGCACTTGGTTCCGTGTCTTAAATGCCGAAACAACACGAACTTGTCTATGATTGGATATTGGAAAAAAAACCCCATAAGTTTTGAGATCAAGATATAAAAAGCGTCGATTTAATTAAATTACATCAACTTGATTTTTATTTGAAGCGAAAAAGATCTTTGAAATGTAGTACTTATTTATCTTTTGTATTTTAATAAAGACTTTGCTCAATTACTCAAAAAGTAAGAAGGTTTATTAACATAGATGATACATAAAAATTGAAACATTCCAGATTTCAATGAAATATTTTTACAGCTTTTAATTTTAATGGAGGTATGTGAATTTTAAATAAAATTGCATAAAATAGATACTAGCATTCAGTTTTCCTCAACCCATTTCAAATTTTAGCACTTATAATAATTCAAATCAAATACATATTTATAATTATTTTGCTTTCGACTAAAATATTCAACGAATTATCCTAACGACGGATTAAAATGTTCTAAAATTAAATGTTCTGACTATATTGTTCTTGAAATGTTCCGAAAAAATACGATACTTTAAAATTACATAACTAATCAAAGTGTTCTGTAGATTTTTTACTCAATTACGTCAATATATTTGAGTGGATATATACATATCAATGTTACATATGCAGTGCGTAAAATAAAAAAACAGACCATCCTGAATTACCTTTGATCTAATGATCGGATCTTCACGTTCTAGGACTCAATATGAGAGGTTTGTGGAGGTGACTTCAAATGTGCTAATTAATTAGTGCATACTATATTTTAAGTAGCGAAACTGGACACAAAAACGCCCTTTCGCAGAATCATACGTTTTTTATGACGGGTTCGAATTTCTGATCCCCAAAATATAAGAGCTATCCGCAATCTGGGAAATGTGGTTCCAATAGTTCGGTCAAAAGAGTGGTCCAAAGTTTTATATTTTATTTTTATTATTAATATTACCAGATATGTCTTTACTAAACGGCACGGTAATTTTACCAGAATTTTATTTCTCTGTGTGGTCAGAATTGCGCACAAGTCGCCTTTACTTTTCAAAAACGTTGGTATTCATCGATCTAGGGCAATTCCAATAGAGTTAAACAAGTTTAAAAATGTTGTTTTCCCTCATATTTTTTCCATATAAGAACCAATAATATTTTACTTGATACAAAAAAAGACAAACAATATTTTGAACTGATTTCAATCATTAATTATTAGAGATAATGTGAAGTTCATCTTATTGTTCACATTTACAGTACTTTTTTCAAAATTTAAATTTTAGATGACTTTTCTCAAAAATATTTTTTTTTCAATGCAAAGTGTAAGAGAAACTTCAGAACCGAATCAAATAAAAGTCTACTTTTTTTTAATGTAAGTCCTTCATTTGAACTAATGATATTTTACTACATATAAAGGAATTTTCTTTTTTACTGATTCAAATTGTTATTTCTCAGTAGTTAATATGACAAAGAAGTTACAGAAACAATGTTTTGGTGGTTCAGAATCATATCGGGACATCTCTAAATAAATATATTTCTAAACAGATGCAGAAAGTGATAGATTTCAAAATAGAAATAGGCGAGTTTCAAAATTTTATATTAATAAATGCTTATGGTTTTGATATGCATTAAGCATACAATTTTACTACAGTTTTTTTCTAAAGAAATAAATATTTTAAATTAAAAAAATTCCTTATTATATAAAGCTTTCATTATCGTGTGAATAATTAAAATAATTAACTGATGTTTTACATTTTAAACTATCTTTCAAAACGATTATTAACGATTTAAAAAAAAAAGTTTTTTTTTAGCTGTGTTCAGCTTACAAAAAAAGTATTAAGTTGAACTATAGTATTGGTTAACATTGTTTTTTTGAAGCTCTGTCGCCAAGGAAAATAAAAAAAAGCAACAGTTTAAGTGTCTTACACTTCGAGCAAAGCGATAATTTTAAACTATCCTACATATTAACTTACTGTGAAGAATTATCTGGACTTTAGAATGAACCAATAGCTTAAATATTTTAAAGTTAATAAACTCTTTTAAAAATCTCCTATTTGGTAAAATTTTTCCACATAGGGGAAAATTATTAAAATCACTGTCTTATTCTCATTTTTCGTAAGATTTTATGAGCCCATACCATGTAGCATTGGAGTAAGTATTTGAATATTTTATAATTTTTTAATAGTCGTTGAGCAGCCGACCTACTTTTGGGTTTACGACTACTAATGCTCAACTCCGTAGCCCTGTAATTTTGAATCAATTCAGAAGACAAGGAAACTCCTGGATCCGAACCCCCAGAGGTATGATTTGTTATGGGAACATGGAGGACTTAGTGACTTGACAGAATTAACGTGCGTCAGTTACCATTTACTACAAGGGGAGTCTTCGGTCGGTGGAGATTGAACCAACAACCTCTTGGACATAGGCCCAGTGCCGTACCAACCAGTCTATCCCGGCCCTAAGCTTTGGAATATTAAAAAATTAGAATACAAACGTATCTCATTTCCACAAAACTATAGCTGTTTTCCATTTAGACATTTTTGCGTCATTTTCAGAATAAGCATAGAACCACCACCAGAAATGTCATTATCACACAATACAGTAACTTTACCAGAATATTTTTCTTCTTGTAAACTTATGAAACTTTATTAGAATTCATTTCATTTTTTTCCTCTTATTCTTTCGAAGAAAAAACATAATTTAAAAATAATGTTTCAATTTTTTTTGATTGATTCTATTCCATACTTTTTTTTCAATTAGAACTAACAGAAATTTTGTATTCAAAATCTAGTAAATAAATTAACAGTATAATATGTAAACAAAAGAGCTTTGGCTGATAATCAATAATAGTTAGTTCACTATAACAGACCTAACCAAAATTTACCCAAATTCATTTCATTTAAGTTTTGGCAATATATATTTTTAGTCATCATGTTCTGATTGTGAAGTCGATCATCTGTATACATTATCGATACAACACATGCGCTGCTGTCAAAAACTGTTTTTGTCTGACTCATAATTTATCGAATGTTTCTAAGAATAAAATTCAGGATTGGAATGGGGGAATATTTTCCAGTTTTTGACAAATGCTCGCACTCAGTATGTCAAGCATGAAACCGGAAGGCGTGGCAAAAATTTTCCAATAAAGTTGTCTATCATGCAATGCCCTGTCGTAAATCGGAAGCGTTATTGCATGGCATCTGAGCTTCAGAATTTATGACATAATTTATTTATTTTTGCAATGGATCACTATGTACAGTTCTCTGCATCTCTGAGCAAATGTCAAGGGTTTGTCAAAAAGAAAAAAAGAATATACTGGAACTTTTCAAGGAAATGAAACCCCTGAATTTAATGTTTCGTTCATGGTCTAATTGTTTCGAATACTTTGCGAAAGGTAAAATTATATTGACACGAAATTCATGTACCGATGAATTTAGGATGAAATTGTCAAAATGGTTTGAACTGGGTTTGTATCTTTCTTTGAGGTTTACTAAATAAAAAACTTTGAAATTAAAAAAAAAATCAATACATTTTTCAAAAGTTGCTTAAAGTTTTAAGAAATCACGCAAAATTAAATTTGTGCTGCTATACTGGAAAAAATTCCGGATCAAAAGACGATAAGAAGTACTGGCACCCTTGAGTGTAGCATCAGTAAAATTAATTTTATTTTAAAATTTTATACCGTAATTTTTAGAGCAATATTTTTTTCCAAGAACAATTTGATATTTTTTAAATCCAGGTAATCATACATTTTTTCCGATTACAAACAAAGTGTGGTTGCATAAAATTATAATAATTTTATATTTTATTAACAAAATGTTATTGTGGAAAATATCGCCGCATAAGAAAAGAAAAAATTATGAATTCGAATCAATTTTGGGGGTAATTGAGCAGAACGAACAAAGGTCGGAGCCACTTAGTAATATAAAAATTAATAAACATGACCTTTTTGCTGAACAAACTTGCAATAACGTTGTCCGTCTTTGCTTTTTAAGCATTACTTTTAATGCCTTAATTTTAAACAACAATTATAGTAAAATCACGAAAACTATTTCGCAAGAGCTGTCCTCACGGGGCAAAAGTCACTTCGTACAAAGACCGGATGACTTGTCATTATTAATAACTAAAAAACTAAAATATGAATGGAAAGTTTTTTTTTATATCATATTATATCATATAATTTTTTCATCTATCATATTATATCACATAATTTTTTTTATATCATTATATTTTTTTATATATCATATTATATCATATAATTTTTTTATATATAATTTTATATATAACTTTATATCATAATATTTATATTAGTTATATTTTTCTCCCATAGACTCGTAACATCAATCATTGTTATACTCCGTTGCAAGTTAAGAAAAGACCATTGCGGTATAGGATTTAAGCTGCGACTGCGCATAGTTCCGTTTTATATCGTTATCAAAATATACAAATATGTTTACAAAACAATATGATAGCTTTTAAAAGTTAAACAAGCTAAACAGAAATTTAATTCGCTCTATCTTTTCCGATATGTATCATAGAATTATTAAAAAACCATTATAGTTTCGTAGTCTAACTGGAATCTTAGACTTGGCGACATATTTCGATAAATAAGGAGAACATTCGTTCTTGAAAACAAAACAACTATATGACGTTGCAAGAGTATTGAATTTGATTGGGCCATTAAAAATGTGCATCTTACGCTGACAGGCCTTAAACAAATCAAATCAAATACATTTAACAAATCAAATTTATTATTCTTTCATCAATTTCTTTAAATATTAACATAAAGTCGAATATTTTTTACGATTTTTAGATATCATATTTATTAATTCTTATTACTTGTCAATTGATTATTCAATAAGTTTAAGGCTGTGCAACGTCATTTCAAGAGTTGGCAATGTTCAGATTCATTCGCGATGGTAGCTTGGCATCCATTTGACGCGCACTTAGATGCAAACAGGATCTCTCCAAATGGATAATAATTTTTTATTAACTTGCAATAGAGTATAGTTACAAGTATTATAGAAACGATAATAGCTTATTGAAATAAAAGAATCAAACATGAGCAAAAGGGATTATTAAAATTATGTTATTTCCAATATTTTAACAATTATTTTTAAAAAATAATAATCTGTGAATCGTAAAGTTGAAAATTAACACTGTAAAAATACATAAATATATTGAAAGTTTAAACACAGTAGAAGACTTAAGTTTTATTGTAGCTTGAAAATTGGGGAGCAGACGGAACAAATTAAAAAGAAAATGTAAACATTATTTCTTGCCCTTAAAAACAAATTTTTCATGACTAAATTAAGTAAAAAAGGAGAATTCGAGAATTGAAATATATTTAAATAAAAAGAGGCTAAATTTATGAAAAGTGTTTTAATTGTTAAATAATTTTAAGAAAATTAAAACGATAAAAATATTTGAACACTTTTCTCAAAATTTATCAATTATGAATTAATAAGTTTATTGTTTAAACTTGATAGACTGAAACTAAATTTAATAAAACTTTGAAGTCATTTTGAGAGAGTTTTGTGTAGATAGACAAAGTTGGGCTAACAGATGACTCTTGTAGGTTCATAAATTCCTCAGAGTAAAATTAAGTAATAAACGATTCGATTATTTTGGGTAATCGTTCCCTATGGATAAAGCTATGGATTTTTGTATATATCTGTCTTTAGTATGTGTACAGCGAAAAATAAAATAAAATAAAGATCTTGTAAAGTAACAAAATGAAAATTATTTACTGTTACTATAAACTATTAAAATTCATTTCGCATCTTTATAAAATATGAAATTTTAATTTAGTTATTTCAATGTTTTCCAAACATACTTGTATGACTTTTGTGCACCCTTTCTAAATTTTTCGTAACGCTGTGTACCACTATTAAAAAATGAGCGTATTTTTAACTATAAAAAAATTGCACTAAAGTTAAGCATCACAACTGTCTGCTGATACCACTAATTATTAATTGTTAACTCTGCAAAAAAATAGCCAATAGAAAAATACGTAATCATAAATTTTCATTGCTAGCTTTATTTTTAAATAAATTTTTTTTAAATTTTCGTTTGTTGCAAGATATTTCGCCTAAGAATGCGTACCACACTTTGGGAAACACTGATTCATTTAAATCAAAGTTACTAAAATGTGTAATAACAATTTAATAGAAAAGTAACTAAGTATGCACTAGTAATCGTAAACCGTTTACAAAAGTTGTCTACTCTTTAATGCGAAGTTTATGTTTGGATTATATTGCTCAATTTTTGACCTGTAACATGCCAAACATTCAATTAATTTCAAATAAAAAATTTTTTTTCAATTGAGTGTCAGCTTTGGGATGTAAAGTGTTTGAGAAACACTTTCCAGAACAAATTTAAAAACTTTAACTAGCTTATGACAAAGCAACTAACTAAATTGTATTTTGAAACATTGTATTTTAACTAATGCTTTTTTTTCTGTTCCGCTATTCCGCATTCCTAGCAAATTTAAAAACTTTAATGCAAAATAGTGTACCCATTTTTGATTTTTGAGCGAAGAAATACATAGATATATCTTCTAGCTTATGCAGACTGTTTTACAAAAGCTGTGGTAAAAATGTAGTTTTAAATTCCTTAAGAAGACGCTATAACAAGCGAGAAATGTTTCATGGAACATTCAATTTTACTTCCATTGGTACACGGACAAAAATGAAAAAAATTCTGTTAAAACTACCGTACTGTATGGTAATAACATTTCTGGTTAAAATACAACAACATAATTTTTGTTAATAAAGGCAAAATATACGGTTTTTTAACCATTTTGGTAATTTTTTGTTCAAATGGTAATGGTTTACAGGAAATTTAGGTTTTTAAAATTATGCTTCTCATCACCACACATTTAGTTACAAATACAAAACTGAAAAGTAAATTTAACCGAATGGATGGTTTTTATGCTATACTCTAAGGTATCAAGATAAAACTACCAAATTTTATCATAAATTATAAAGCCTTATTTTTTGTTACTTTTTTCTAAAACATTATTAAAGCGCTTTGGTAAAAATTAACAAGCTTTTTGGTGTTCCCATAGAGCCAGAAGCATGATAAATTTTACCATAATATGGTCGTTTTGATCATAAAATTTTTCTTAGCGTATTTTAAAATTTAAAAATAAGAGAACGACACCTACAGGTAAACTTACATTAAATCATGAAGTTTCAAACGTTGACAAACTGTCTGCAATACATAAAAATTCAAATAAATTATTTCTGAATTCTTCCCCATTGTGAAATTCTGCAATAAATTGTTTACATTTTAATATTTTTGAAGAAAAAAAAAACTCGAAACTTGAAATTCTAGGTTTATTTGAACTCACCTTTTAAATACTTTAAATATTAACAAAATATTAGTACTACTTTCTAACTCACCTAAATCATTAGTTAATCGACAACCATTAATAGCGTTTTTGTTTTTGTTCATTGTTCAAATACAAACTTCAATATCATGAACTCGATGGAAGACTTTAAAATTTTGTGACATTGAAAATTCCGGACATAGAAAGTCGAATATTTTTAACAACATAATAATTACTATGTTAAGAGCTAAGTTAAAACTCTTAGCTTAGTTGCTTTAAACAAACAATTAAAGATGTATATTATAAAAAAGAAATATTTATCATGCTTCTAAAGAAAAGCACACCTTGTAAGCTATAGGAAACAAATGTAAGCTTACCTTGTGATCGGTAGAACAAATCAAAGACTGAACTAAATTAATTTTTAACTAAAATTCTATGAAAGATTAAAAATAATGCAAACGATATTATAATCGATATAAAAAATGCTAAGAAATAATAGTACTTAAAAATATGCAAACGATAGCTTTTTGATACAATTGTTCAGAAAACAATCGTTTGATATAGTTAAGCATCGAGAGGAATGGTAAATATCTCTGATATTGAAATTTATTATTTAATCAATTCAGTGGGAAACAGAATATATGAAGTAATTCGAAGAATGGTAATAAATTAATATAACCATTTTTAGACAAATGGTTTTATAATATGTCAACAATACATTTTTCTTTATTTCCTAAAATCTGTTAATTTAATCAGTGTTTGCATTATTCGAAATTATTTAGTCGAATTAAAGAAAATATGTTGTTTCTTATTTCATGTATTTAAATTGCAATGAGAACTGTTTACTTTATAATTTGAAAAAAGCAAAGTAATGTTATTTATTAACAGACTAGCTGCTTCAATGTGCCAGACTCAAATGCTATGAATAGGCTGGTGAAGCAGCCAAGATTTGTAAAAAATGCAGTTGTATCTAATTTAGCAAAAAATTAACATGAATAATTAAATCTAAATTTAATAACAAACTAGTTCATTTCTCCTAGATCGATGAACACCTATAGAATATATCCAAGCGATTAAAATATTTAAGAAAAATAATAGCTATAACCTCATTCTCAAGTCACACACGCTCGAAATATTTTTAAACTTTTTACTGACTTGAATTAAGACAATAGTTTATTAAAAAAAAAAAGAAAAAAAAAGTAGATACCTGCTTATTCACAAAAATTCCTTCGTCCTACAAAGACGACCGGTTTCCTTCATTGGGCTAAAGGCATGAAGTTTTAATTTTTTTTTCTATATTTACTCAACATTTAACGACTCTGCCTAATTATGTATGGAAATTATTCAATTAATATGCACAAAACTATGAAACTCTCAAATTTAACGTCAAAATCAATTACCAATCAATTACAACTGCCCAAACGATAGCAAACTTCCACTATATTTATTATAAAAACATTTACTCTAAACAATTTCAATAGTTTTGCTTTTTCATTTGATTTTGCTTTTTATTTCTGCAAATTTCACTTCTGTTATATCTCCCAATTTCGTTACCACATTTAAAATTTCTGACTTCTCCAATTCCAGTCACCGCAAACTGAGTCATTAGTAATTACTTCCTCAGAAGTATCAGTTTCTTTTGGATTCGTTAAATTAGCAAGTTCTTTCCAATCTTATTGCAGGATATTTTCTTACTTATGCATATCTTACAAGTTTTCTTTTTTAAGAAAGTGTGATTCAGGTAACTCCATTTCAATCATGGTAATCTCTTTCTCATTCCAAGATGTGAGTCATTAAAACTATTTAAAGAAAAGTGCCTGTGAAATTGGGGTTTAGAAATTTGGGAAAGAATTTCATAGTGATCGAAAATATTTCGTGAAATCAAGGATTACCGATAAATGTTTGCAAAAAATTTTTCCCGTGACATAAAAATTTTTCTCCGTGACATTAAAAACATTTCGTGTTATTGAGGTTTGACTACTTAGTTTTTGCACCTCAATAGGTTTATTTTTTAAATTCATTTTTGATAAGGAATCTAAAAATAAGTATTAAGGGGTGATTAAAGAGCACCTTCAATAGAGGGAAATACTTAAAACGAATGAATTAGTTCTAATTCATTTAGGCTAATTCGAATTTTTATTCTGTAACTGAAGGAATTTTTTTATACTATTTTTTTCTGAAATTGAATTACGGGACCATCCATCATTATCACTACCCAAACATGGTCAAGCACATAGTCTCCTTTTTAATGATCTATCTTTAAACGGTCATGGCAGGAATGCCACTTAATTTTGATCTTGGTCAGACGACGTGGACAGTGCAGAATAAAAAAAATTTCTACCATATATATTGCTATAGCCCGAAACATCATAATACAGAATGAGAACATTGCACTACCAATCCCTCAGCTGGCATACTTTTCTCCAAACTTCCACGCTCTAACCAGTTGGAGAGCTTTCAGTCACGACAAATTCAAAGTGCACCTTGCAGCGTATAAGCGCCGGTTGTTTTGCCGGCTACCAGGATCGAACTCACTACATCTCGTTCTCCAAATAACGGTACGAGAGGTGCTGTAACCGACTGTGACATTGGAGCGTATTCGAGGCCGTTCATAAATAATGTCATGCTTGGAGGGGGGAGGGAATATCGAGAAGTGTGACAACACACATTTTGGTTAAATTTTAAACGATGAAAATCAGCAGGTTTAATATTTGTACGTAATTAGTTGTTAATTTTTCTTCATATTTTTATCAAAATGAGTACACATCTAATCATTATTGTTATGAGACTCACAAATGTCATTAAAACAAACAGTTAAAGCTTAAACATAAGATTTGAAATAGGATCTATAACATGTATTTTGTATCTGAATTGCTAGCACAAGTGTATGTAAGATAGCGCGCCATGTGACAAGGTGAAGAAGTTCAAAAATGTTAAAATCAAAGTTTGACGTCATTTATAGACAGCCCTTACCCACTTTGCTACATTGACCTGCTCTCGAGAAAGTACACTGTAAAAAATTCCGGTAAAAAGTACCGGTACTTGGGGTGCCCATTTTTGCTGAAGAATGGTACGGAGCAAAAAAAAATCTGATATTCCGTAATTGATACCGAAATAATTACCGTAAAATCTCTGTATCACTCTAATTAAATAAATATTACTGTAAAAATTACTGTAAAATATTTTATAGAAAACCATTGATTTTTCGGCACAATGAATTTTACAGATGATGCATCCAAAATGCCAGTACTTTGATCCGCAATTTCTTACACTGATAAAATGCATCTTCGATTTTTTTTAAACTTTGAAATACAAATTATTACAGTTTGAATATAACAAACTATTTCACGAATCAAAAGAACAGGTTTCATTCTTAATCATTATTTTTTCTGTCTATAAAAAGACCGTGACTCTTGTCCCGCTAAAGAATTTATCCACCATCTCTTTGTTCACTAACGATTGTTTTTTTTAATTTTTTTCAATAATAACTTGCCCTTATTGTATCTTTTTCGACACCCAAATAAATCATCCTTTCACTATCGATACACAAGACAAAATGGATCTTTCAAAGAAAGTAAGTGACAAATCGTTCTATTAATTCATGAATATGGATACAGCAATTACGAACATCACTTTGGTAACATCACTAACACGAATCCACTGGACAAGAGAGAACCAAGCAACCAATCCAGCAGGACAAAACTGCCGGGCATAAGAATCGAATCGGCAGGATCTTTAAGTTTGGCATTTAGGCTACTGTGAATGTAGATAAACAAGATTGGGGGGTAGGGGTGCAGAAAGATATTTTGATATAGAAAAAAAGGAGAGTTTTTGGTATCCCTGTATTCAAGTCTTTTAGGTGACAGACATTTTACCCTGCAGCACCTAAAGCACATGCTTGGCATAGTTTAATATCATTAGTCATGGTTCGCCGAATCTCAATTTCCACGCCTCTTTTTAACTTCAGCCGGTACACGAATTTTATTTCCCCGCTACCAGGTCCACCCTTGGTGGCTGAAAATTATTTTTATATCGAGGTGGCTTCTGTCGACCGATCCTACGAAAGATGCAGCGTTTCAATGCCGTCGCTTACGGGTTTTCTTCTGTATTTTTCAATGCTCTTGTGTTGATAGAATGACATATATTTTATGCTTGGAATATAGTATCTTAAATAAAGCCTTTGCTCAGAACTTTTTTTTAATACTGGATAATATATCAGAAGTTCAACAAGTTTCTAGGACTGGTGCAATATATTCATACACTATAAAAAATTCCGGATCAATTTACGGTATAAAGTATTAGCAATTTGGGGGCATCATCCGTAAAATTCATTTTACCGCGAAATCCATTTTTACCGTAAAATATTATACCGTAATTTCTACAGTAATATTTATTTAATTAGAGTGATTCAGTGATTTTGCGGCAATTATTGCTGTAAAAATTACGGTACATCAAAGTTTTTGTTTCGTAACCTGCTCCAGTAAAAATTTTACAATAAAAGGTACTCGCACCCTGAGTACTGGTACTTTGTACCATAATTTAATCCGGAATTTTTTCCTTGTACGACTGGAAATCACATAGCAATCATGAGTGAGAAAAGCATAAATAACAGCTACAGGAAACTATTAAACAGTAAATTAGGCAAGCGATATCGTTTAAAGTATACAACAAAAAGTTTTTAACTCCACATAATTTTGATTACTGAAATCTAAAATCTGAAATAAATTGGTTGAATATTTACCGAATAGTTATAAAAATAACAAAATATTTTACATTATAAGGAACTTACGGCTAATTTTGATTACTAAAATCTAAACTTTGAAATTAATTGGTGGAAAATTTACCGAATAGTTATAAACTGAACAACTCAAAGTAAAAAAAAAAAAAAAAAAAAAAAGATTTTAAAAGTGTAGGGAACTTCACCCAATTTTGACTATTAAAATCTAAAATTTAAAATTCATCTGTTGAAAATTTACCGAATATTGAACAATACAAAGTTAAAAAAAAGATTTTACATTATAGGGGACTTCACCTAATTTAGACTACTAAAATCTAAAATTCGAAATTAATTGGTTGAATATTTTCCTAATAGTTATAAAGTAAATAACACGAAGTTAAGTACAATTTTCCATTTTGGTACTTCACATAATATTGACTGCTAAAATTTGAAACTAATGGATTGAATATTCACCGAATTAGAGTGGGGATAATAAAGTAAGCATTATAAAAGTAAAAAAGATTTTACTCTAAGGTATTTCCCATAATTTCGAATACTAAAAATCTAGCAGTTGAATCAGACTGAACAGTTAAGGAGAAAAAAGAAGGTTTTTCAACGAAACTTCAGAGTAACTTATTTCCACATTACCACAAAAAAGCATGGTGTAAGATAAAAAATAGGGATAAAAAAGGATTTTTGAGATGATGTAGGATAAAAAAAAATTGACTTGGAATTACATAGGACAGGAATGAAGTTGATAAATTAAAAAAAAGCTAATGATAACATATAAAATTTAAAACAGAAATAGAAAAAAAAATTCTTACGCTACCCCAGTCTAGGAAATTTGTTTACCAAAATCTAAATATGGGAAGAAATAGGTTGAATATTTTCTAGAAGTATATACCCCTGCATTACTACATCCAACTGCAGGATAAATTTTATAACGTAGAGCACTTGAGTGTTAGTATCATTTCAAAAGCATATAGGTTGGGACAAGATATATCTGTATACCTTACGATCATATGGGCAGTGCTTTATCACAAATGATGCAAATGAGAAAGCAATAGCCCTAATGGTATATAAAACTTAAGAAACAATTTTACTCTGCCAGTTTACGTAATTTTGAATTTTGAAACCGAAAATTTAATAGAATTCAGTTGAAGGGTTATTAAAAAATAGCACCATGACGCTCAACTACAGTTTAACTTTAAATAAGCACCCTTAGAACCATATAGCAATAGTAGGTTAGTAACGATGCCATTGCATTAAGCAAGATTAAATAATATTACATAAAGCAATTGAATTAGTATTACATAAAACAATTGAAATAATATTACATAAAACAATTGAAATAATATTACATAAAACAATTGAAATAATATTACATAAAACAATTGACGAACATAGAAATTTTTTAAACTATATTTAACTACCTGCAATTTACAAATTATTGTTGCAAAATAATTTATTTTAATAAAAATTGTAATTGATATAAAATATTTACTTTTAATAAAAATTTCAATTTCTATGAAATATTTTGTTTTAATAAAAATATAATTGCTGCAAAATAATGTATTGAAAATTTGTTAACTTTTATTAACTAAATTTTTTAACAAATCAATTTTTTAACAAATCAATTTGTTAACATAAAAATGAAATGTATCTAGTATGTAATTATTCGATACTCATATCTTAGAATTTATCTTAGAATCGGGTGCTACATAAAAATGTACCATTTTTTTTTTTCAAAATGTGTTTAAAGCTCCTTAAAGAGATGAACAATATTTTATGTAGAAATACCTTGAGATTTCATTTCTTTGCATTACTGCAGAATATTTTTTATTAAAACTGCATTTTTTTAAATCTTAAAATTAATTTAAGAATTCTTAAAGCTAAAAAAACCTTAAAATAACGTAAAAAAGAAAACCTAATATGAGAGAATTATTAAAAAATATTTAAAATAAATCTTAAAATTAATTTTCACTGCATTACAGTAGAATAACTTGTTGTTTAAAAAAGCGTATCTGATGCTTCGTATTTAAATCTTAAAATTTATTCGTCAAACTAATATAAGCAATATTTTAAAACTAATTTTCTCTAAATTTCTATCAAACAATTTCTTACTAAAAAGCGTGCTTGGTGTATCTCATTTCAATATAAAAATAAATAAATTTAAAAAAAAAGGACAAATATTAAAAATAACTTTTATATCTTAAAACTAATGTTCACTAAATTTCTGTAGAATAATATATTATTCAAAAAACTCATTTTATCTATCTTATTTTAAACTTAAAATTCATCCAAGAAATATCTTAAAATTCATGTTCACAAAAATTTTGTAGAATAATTTGTAGTGAAAAAGGTGCGTTTGATATATCTTCTTCAATTTAATCCCTAATAATTTTTTCGAATCAAATATATTAAAGGACAAGTGAGAATATTAGCTACTTGCTTAATATTTTTTTTTTGCCATTTTTTTTCCTATGAATGTATTAATATTATTTTATTAAATAATATTAATCAAT
Organism: Parasteatoda tepidariorum; assembly: GCF_982258835.1. Classification (NCBI taxonomy): domain Eukaryota; kingdom Metazoa; phylum Arthropoda; class Arachnida; order Araneae; family Theridiidae; genus Parasteatoda; species Parasteatoda tepidariorum. The sequence goes on from NC_141757.1 coordinate 81,244,661, forward strand.
ATTATTTTTTGAAATAAATATTATATGTACATATAAAATATATTTCACACAATTTTTGGTTTGCTTATTATTTTTGCATTGTGTTAAATATATAATCTAACTTTTAATTTTTGAAAAAAAAAAATAGCTTTTATATTTAGTACTACTATTAACAATATCTTACTAAAAATAGTAATTAAGAGTATTTTTAAATTTAAATGCATATAAAATAATGTTAATAACGTTATTATAGCAACATATTTCGGCATAAGTATGTATTTTCGTTATTAAAAAAAAAGCAAATTTTTTATGCTAATTTGTTTCTTCTACTGAATGACATAGTGGATAGGTTATGAATTATAATTTAACTTATTTTGAGTTAGCAATATTGAAATAAAGTTTTGTAAAGATTTTAATAATATGTTATAAATAATTTCAGATTAAGCAGTTAAATATAGAGTTAATTTTTTAAGAAACAAAATAAAAAAAGCGAAAAGTATAAATGAATTCATGTCTCTGTGTCCACAAAAAATAAATAAATAAATAAAAAAATAAAAAAATCCCAAATTATAACTTTTATGTTAAGCAATTGGTCTTACTTCTCTGAGAGTGAGAGTGTTCAGGTTTGTATAAAATTTTGTTCAAAGGTGTTTCGCAACGACTATCCTTAATATATATAAATTTGGATGAGCTGAAAGGCGATTGTTAGAAACACCTCTAAGTTTCATCAGGCAAACAAACTGATGTTAATGTTTCCATACAGCTTTCTTCCCTATGTATTCGACAGATTAAGTCAGCGTGATTGTGTTTACTTTGTTTAAATATTAACTTGTAGTTCCAATATGTACACATGCTTTTTGCTTTATTTTTGACAAGGACTATAAAATATATTAATTGTAGTGATTATAGAACACCTTGAATATGACACTTAGTAGTGAACTTTAGAAAATGGATGGCTACATTACAACTTTGACTTTGACTCAGAGTTTACCGTAACCAATTTTTTTTCTTCATTTTCATGTTGTTTTAGAATAAATTATCTTTACCAATCAACCTTTACTAAATTTATATTTATAAAAATCTATATTATTATTTACTATGCTGTTTCAGCAGATATTAAATTTTTATCGTATAGCAAATGTTTAATATCGTATTTAGATAAATACGATATTAAACATTAATTATTACGAATTATATATAAATTTTATAAATTATAACTATAAATTATAATTCAAAAAATTATTATACATTATCATACATTTTAGTCAATTAATTTAATATTATTTTTTTTGAAATTTTTCCCAGATTCATAATGATTACAAAAATACAATGTATAACAATAGCGATAAATAATCGCGTGTTTCATAAAAAAAACGCTTCTTTGTTTAGAGCATGCAAATGTTAATATTTGCAATTTTAAAAAAATAAAATGCATCCTTTGTTTTTCATAATTTATTTTTATTTTTATAAATCCCGAATAGGCTATATGAATTTATTTAAAAGGCAAATATAATGGCGAGCTTAAGCAGAAATTTGTATGCTCATAATTTATGCTTTATAATCAAGAAGCTAAAAATTGATGAAAAGCTTTTAAGACTACAATGATGCATCATTGATCACTTGAATACACATTTAGTCTCTTCAGAAAAACAAATTTTGATTTTTTTCCCTTTCAATATTTTTTTATTCATTTCAAATAATAAATTAATTAACTTTTATAATTTTTTTTCAGTTCATCTGTTTTAAAGAAAAATTCGTGGGATTTTCAGGTTAAATTTACTCCACTACTTTCATCAAAAAGAAATCGAATCTGATCGTAAAAATAAATCTGGGCAATAAATGTTAAAAACGAACAAGTAAAATAGTTTTTTCTTCAAAAATACCAAACATTTTTTTTCGAATATCTTTTAATAAAATTATGTTTCTTCAAATGTTCTCTTCAATATGAATGTTAACATAACTTTTGCTAGTATTATCTAACACCTGTATGCGTTACAAAATTGATACTTTCTGCATTACAGAAAATTATATTCATGTGGTTTAAATTTTTAATTTTTATTTTATATTTATGGAATGTTCCTTTAAAAATGGATTTTATTGTAAAAAGTACCGGCTCTTTAGTGCCAGAACTTTATATAGTAATTAGATCTGGAATTTTTTCGCAGTATAACGAAATATTAGGCGCAGCTGGTCGAATACGAATTGATACGAATTGAGTTGATTGGTCGAATACGAATTGAGTTGATTAAATGCAAGAACAAATATTTTTAATCAAGTATCACTAGTGATTTGCCATTAGTATGAATCGCAATTATTCCGAATTAAAAATTTTCAAATAACTTTAAAAAATGCATTATATCGAACAAAAAATCATTGATTATACTTAACATTATATTTCTAAAAAAATGGTAGATATGAAGTTCTCACAATTAATACACTAAGAAAAAAATATGGTTAAACCTACCAGAATATGGTGAAATTTACTCCGTTTCTGACTTTATGGGAACTCCGAAAAGCTCGGAAATCTTACCGATGCGTTTTGGTAATGATCTTGGTAAAATTAACAATAACATATAATTATAAAATTTCGTAAATGCGGTAAAGTTTGGTAATTTTATCATGACATAATCCATAGCATCAGAAGAATTTATTCATTTAAATCGCCTTTTCAGTTTTGTATATTTTACCAAATTTCAGGCATTAAGAGGTATAATTTTGGAAATCAAAATTTTCTGTAAACCGTTACTATATAAAAATTACCAAATAGATTGTTTAAATATTGTATATTTTGGTTTTAAAAAACAAAAATATGGTCTTTTTTTTGTTTTACCAGAAATGTCATCACCATACAGTACGGTAATTTAACCAGAATTTCTCTTCTTCGTGAATTTAGAAAGTGAAATTTTGAAGATTTATTTTAATTATTCAGAAGCAAATTTTGAGTACAAATAAGACTTTCTTAAATGAAAATGTCAATTCCCTGATTTTACTTGCATACGCTGAATTAAAAGCGCAATAACGATTAACAAAAACCGCGAATATACAAGATATACAATAGAAATAATAGAATACAAGAAATACATGTGAGATTCTACTAGTTTCAAAGTTATGTAACTTTTATATAAAATTATCTATACAGTTGCATAATATGCCTATAAATTATAAAAATTTCATAAACTCATATTCATTAGTATATAAGAAAGAATAAATATTCTTATGCACAGAATTCATACCAGAATAATTGAATAAGGGAGTTCTAATAAATTCAGAAAACAACATTTGCATGTGAAACTCTTTTTAAAGCAAATATAAATCTTACGCATTGAAGATTTGAAATAGAGAGAAAGAAAAAAAAAAAAAGAGGAATTTATTATAATGAATTACTCATCGTTTTATTTTAACATTTTTCTTGCGTTGTTTCACTAAATGAAGCTTGAGTAATCGGAAATTTACAAACTTGTTCTTTCGTAATTAGATTCAGATTTATTATTAAGTAACACATTTAAATTTGAACTTTAATATCATTTGTAGCGAGAATTTATAAATTTCAATAAAAAAATTGCCAAAAATGTTTAAAGTTTATTAACCAATGACAAAACAACATTATAGGTGAATGAAACAAATATTTTATCAATTCTAGAATGCTTTATACTATTCACAATTAAACTCTGATGTATCATCGATGAAATCTAACTTGATTGTTTTCCTTCTTATCTTTCTTTCTTTATTTTTTATTTATTTATTAATTTTTTTAGAGAAGTGTGTGCTTTTATTATCTGTTAAAAGCTATTTCCTTTTAGTCTTAATCCAAAATTATTCTTGCTTAAACTATCTAAATTTGAAATTCTTCTATTATTAATTATAGACTGTTTGAATTTAGGCAACGAAGAAAAAAGTGCATCATACATAAGAATTTTTGAGAATGACATATATTTTGTCCTTTTGCGAACATCTACATGTACCGCGTACAGTATTGCACGCCTTCTGATGCTTTTAACATTTTAAAGCATTCTTTCTCACCAATTTTTTTTGCACAAGATATCTCTAGTCATTTCTCATAGACAACACAATAGCTAATGTCATAAGTATGAGCATTTCTAGGGAGCAATAGTGGCAAAAGCCTGCAGCACGGATCAGCGAAACTCAGGTTGATGGAAAACAATAACGAACGCCATACGTCTTCGACTCCAAAATGTCCTTGCGCGTTATCACCATTGTTCCATAGACATAAGCCTCACGATATTATTAAAATAATATAAATTTATAAAGGGTGCTGCAGTGTTCCTATTTGCCAAGCGCAGATTGATGAAGGAAAAGATCGACCAAGCAAGAATTTTTTTGGGACGTAAATTTTCCAATATTTCTCATGCGCCCGATTTCGAACATTTCCTTTGAGAAATATACTCACAATTGTTCTTCTGTGAAGGACTGTAAGTTTCCTATAGAAAAATATTGCAAACAATATTTATTACCCACTGTACATTGGGTTTTGGAATTCCATCAATTGTTATTTGTATCGATTTCATGAATCGCTCGGTTAATGTTTATGGGTATTTGCGAAGGTGGTTACCGAGTGTAATTGTTTTTATTGTTATCCTATTTCTTTTTTTAAAATTCATGTCTTATTATCTATCATTTGCAATAAAATAGATATATTTTGAAAATTGATAAGATACTTATTATTGATAAAAAATTTATTTTAAAAAATAAATAAATAAACACGTTTCTAAACTAAAAATTCACTTTCAATAGTTTTGATTTCAATGGAATTTCAATGATCATTTAATCAAAAGTTTAATCAAAGCAAAATCGCTTACAAGAAAAAATTGTAATTTCCGTAACTTCCTTTTAGTGCTCATTTACTTAACAAAAATTAAAAATCTAATGTAGAAAAACAAAGTGGAATTTATATGTAACCTTTAGAGCTGGTTACCTGTGGCGACTATTTTTGTCACCATAGAAAATGCAAAAATAAAAATTATATTAAAAACAAAAGTCTACAATAGTGACATTAATTATTAATTATAAAGACTATGGTATTAATTAAAAAATTGTTTTTATAGAATTATGTCTTATCAAATTTAGTATATCATCACGATTTAAACAGATAAGAATCTTGAACTTATTGTATTATTGATAACTTGTTTTAAGTAGGAAAACAAAATAACATTTCTTAACAAATGATGCTATATAATACGGTATAATTGAAACAAGCAAATTTTCATTTCATTTTTTCTTAAGGCTTTCTTTCTTTTTCAAAAGAAAATCAAATGCTCAAAGGAAAAATGCCACAAATAATTGAAATAAAGCAAACATGAATTGATGAATAAACAATGCATCCAAAAACAAATCGTTCCTTAATCTTAGCAAAATAACAACAAAAATTGAATTGGAATTACAATATAATAGTGATTCAGATGTTAACTACCTACTCAAACAGTTACGCTCCCATTGAAGATAAAATAAGCTGTTTTGGATACAATTGTTCATTCATAAATGATAATTTTATCCATCTTTCATTTGTTTGCGCATACTTACAAGATAAACGCAATGCTTTGTTCCGTATTAAATAAAACATTGTTATCGCTTACTGCCTCATCATATTCCCAAATATCATTAACGTAATGGATATTTATTCCGGGATTACTTTTAGATAACTCGAAAATTTATAAAAATTAATAACTTAATAATGTTATTTCCTTGATTAGACATTATTTTAATTATACTGGGTGTTCCTAAAAGAACGTTTCAGTTTTAATGGTTTATTTAAACGTAACCGTATACAATGTAAAATTCAATTCTTTACACTGTTTTAGAAAGATTATGCGAGAGTATTGTTTTGTTTTTAATGGTGGTTCCAGATTATAAGGAATCTTGTATTCCGCAAATTACAAAGTGTGAATCTGTAATTTCAGTCAAAATGATTTCGTATAAGTTTAATTGTGATCCCTTTATGGCAAAAACTTCCACCTTTGGAATTCTATAATTCCTGACTTGTAAGCTTGGAGAGAATTGGATTTTAAGTTAGATGTGTGCCATTTAGCTAATGGAACACACATTGAAAATTTGAAAGAAAAACTATCCAGATCACACAAGTACCGGATTACAGCAAAAATACTACAGTCACGGATATACGTGTACACTTTGCAACGTTGATACGTAGGTCTAAAAAGAACAAAGTGTCCACTTTGAGTTTTATTATTGAGAAACTATTAATTTTTAATGCTGAATTCACATTTGAAATCATCCAGATGTTAATATGAGACCACAATGAGACATCGATTATCGCAGTGTTGTTACGGTGTGACACATTCACGTTGCAACTTAACAACAGATATATTTTGGCCACACCGTGATCTTATTTGGAAGTGAATATGTCACATATTCGTCACACCATGACTCTATTGAGAAGAGAATATGTCGCATTTGCGTCACATAGTGATGTCATTGTGGCATTCAATATCTCATGGTAGTCTCATGTTAACTTCAGGGTGAGATCAAAATGTGAGATCCCCATGGACGGACAATGAACCTTTTTTGACCAATACATTGTCGTTGCAAAATGCTCACTTGACTTATCAAATGAGTATCCAAGACTGTTACACTTTTCTCGTTCTAGTTACGGTATTACCTTGGTTGTGCCAACAATGAACCGCGAAAGTACAGATTTTAATGAGTGCATAATAATGAGCAGAGTTCATTTTGAAAAATCAGCAATAATAAATGCTAAAAATTTGTTTATTTATAATTACATTCAATAAATAATTGTGAGTAGTAAGAATGATGTCCTCTTTCATTTTTCTATCACACAACTTATTTTGTTAAGATATTAATTTTTAAAAATACATTTTTAGTTTGAAATATTAAAGAAAATAATGCAATTGCTAAATTGAATAGCATTTATTATTCATTTAATTTTGTTTCAGAATGAGCATACACATCTATATGCATACAAATATTATTTTATATTATATATTTACGTACAGATATTTTCTTAATTTACAAGTAGCTTAGTTTACTTTCAACTTGGTACATGCTTTGTTGTAAATAGAATAAATAAAATTGTAAAAATATACCATTCAAACTGGAAAATTTTTAAGGAACACCATGCACAGTTTGTATGGAATAAATTATTTTTTCTCCATTTTATTTGGAGAAAGCAATTTTTTTTAGTTTTTGGATCCCCTGCTCCTATGAGTTGCTGCTCATAGAAGAAGAGAATCTCTCTCCCTATATATATATATATATATATATATATATATATATATATATATATATATATATATATATATATATATATATATATATATATATATATATATATATATATATATATATATATATATATATATATATATATCAGCACAAAAAAGAATAAAATAGGTCTTCATCAAGACACATTTCTCAACGAGATAAAGTGCGATATTTCTGAATATATATATATATATAAAGTGTTTCCATAATTTTGCTCAACCCCTGTTAGACAGAAACTAAATTTCTTTTGTTAGATACAGCAGAGCGTTTTACAAAGTGGAAGTACATGCAAAGCAACTTAAGTATAATTCAATTTTTAAATCATCTGAAATAAAAAAGGATAGTGCTCACAATTAGTAAAAATTTGGAATGAATAGTAAAATTATGAGAGGTGAAAATTCTCGAAATGTCAAATTATACTTTTTGTGATTTTGGCTACATCACTTTTCTTAGATGCTCATGTTTAGAAAGAAAAATATATTTAACCCTAGTTTTAACCAAGAATTTTTTTTAAAAAAATTGAACACTAGTAATGATCAGAAGAACAAATTTTTAGAATTAATATATCTATAATGTTTGCATTTTTAAGTAAGAAAATATAATTTTGTAAGTTTTAGCTAAAATTAGGAAATATTAAGCATGATTTCATTTTTTAAAATTCTTTGTTGAAGGTTAGTGTGGGTAACAATAAAGCTAAAATCAACTGAACATATATATAAATGTGTGATTTACATTTTGCTTCAAACATTACTAAGTTTCATACTTGGAAATTATTTATTAAATCAATACTTATCACGTAAAAAATAGCCTTTTTTAATATGCACTTTTTCAAAATAACTGTAATGAAAACGATAACTGTTTAATAAATAAATCTTTATTTTCCCCTTCTATCCAAAAATTGATTTTAATTTGTAATAACATCGATTAGGAATGTTTTTTAAATTAATTTTTATTCGTTTGTTTTTATAGTCTTTCTTTTTATTGTTTATTGGGGTGTCTATAAGTGCCAAAAATATGCTTACATAATATGTGAACGGACCCTATCCAGTCTTACATTGAAAAGTTACAGATCTTTGAACAGGATCTCTTTCAATTTATATTGCTTATAAATTATGAGATCAATACTGAAAGTAAAAAAAAATAAAAAAAAAGTCTTGGAAGTACTTATAAAAAATAAAGAAATAAAAACATAATTCTTTAATTATATCAGTTTAAAAAAAAAATAATAATTTTTTTTTTTTTTTTTTGTTTTTTTTTTGTTGCCTGGTTATGTGTTTGGAAAATTTGTTTTATTTTTTAAAACTCAGCGTGATTTTCCGTAATTGAAATTTATTTGATAATTTCGGGATTCAATTATCAAATAAATTTCCGTTACGCGGATCAAAAGAGTTGTCAATTTAAAAAAAAACTATTGGTTTAACAAATTTTGTACATAATACATAAATAATGTACATTATTTTTTTATTCCACACCTTCCCCATAAATTAATTACCTACAATGCACATTAAAAACATATCGACCGATAAAAGTAAATCTTGAATTTCCGTATAAGTGACTGCTTATAAGTATTTTGACATCTATGTCTGCAGCTTATGGGACATCCTGTTCTTCACTCTTCGTTTGCTTTCAAGCCTCAAAGATCATATTTGGAATTCAAATCATTATTGATTCTAATCATAGTTTCTCATCTATATTATTAAAGCATGGTTGACTTAAGATACACTTTTGCCTAATATTTGAACGTTCGGGGTTCTAATCGATTTCTAATCGGTTTTTATCGTGATTGTTTCAAACTTACATGCCAGGCAGTATTATGAATTCGAAAATACTTCGACAATCAGGATTCATTGAAATAAAAAGCTAGAAATTTATTTGATCCAGATAGAGAAAAGTATTTAATTCGGATGTTGTTTTATTAATTTAGAAGGGTTTGGAAAATATTGAAACGTTTACATGCCCAATAGGGCATGTTTGTTTATAGAACACCTGCATAAATAAAACTTTTATAATACCAAAACACTTTTTCAAATGCACATATTAATGTAAACATATGAATGTACCTATAATTAATGGATCAATAAAACTGACTTCAGCAAAATATCTACATCAAGCCTTTTGTGTTAAGTGCAAATCAAAAGCATTAAGCATTATTAACAGAGAAATATTAGACATTGTTTAGAAAAAAATTATTTAAAACGAATAAGCATTGGGGGATTTGTTGCGCCAACTAATGTTTAATTGCAGCTGATGATAATTGAAAATGAGTTCTCATAATTTTAAATTTTCCTATTTTTTATTTTATGCAGAGAAACTTAAAAAAAAAAGAAAAAAAAAAGTAAATATGCCCGTGGGAATAAAAAAGAATGAGCTACATTTTTTTATAAATTCATATTGATACAATTAAATTAAGCTTTTATTCGAATTAATCGACCTAAATTTGGGGAGAGCTATTTGGTATTTTAAATATACAAACATGATATAATACTTACATGTCTGATTGGGCATATAAGTTTAAAAAATACAAGCATGCCCGATCAAATACATGACTGATTAAATCTTCAATACAGTTTTCGAACCCTGTAATTTAGTACTGGTCGTTATTAAAACTGATTCCAATATTTTAAGCAGAAAAATTATCTTTAACTTGTCTGTGATTTGAATTAAATAAATTTATACTTCATTTTTTGCCATTGTTGGATCCAGATCAACTATATATCCTTCCAGAGCTATTGCATGAAAGTTTGTACTTATAAATTTAATTCACAAGACAACGAAACTCATGTGAGTTGAGATTTTATACAAGTTAAGGCCTTTATTAATGCAAGTTAACTAGAACGCGAAAAATTATTATCTAATTTTTCATAGTTTAAAAACCATATTTAACAATCCTGTAAAATAATAATAATATCATTTTAAGTCACCAAAAACGAACGAATAACGAAAATTATGATAAATATTTTTTCGATACTGACAAAAAAAATTCAAAAGTTTTCTGTTTCCAAAACTTGCATTAGTAAAGCTATTAGAATGAAAATTGATCAAAAGAAATAATCAAATTATATTTAATACTTCATATAGCAATAAGCTATTTTTACAGTTGGCCTATTTATTATTCAGAGAAAGTACGTTTTTGTGTTCGATTTCGTAATTTAAATTATCGTCTGCACTTGTTAACTAGCATATTGGAAGTCAATTGAAGATCATTTGAAGATCCGATCATTAGATCAAAAGTTATTAAGGGTGTTCGTTTTTTATTTATTTTTTTGCGCACTGTACTTTAGGAAAGAATATTATATATTCAGGAAAAACAGCATATTAATTTAAAGAAAAAAACATAGATTATATTTTAGCCGATTAAATCAAAATAAAAATTGTATTTAGCTCAATTCTTTTGTTTTTCTTTAATTCTTCAGTTATTGGTTGAACTAGTGAATAATATATTTATTTTTTTTACAAAAAATTTCTATTCTACAATTTCTCATTCAAAAAGACTGGATTTAGATGCATAACTTCATGCTAATACTTATATTTATGCAATCTTATATGTATTTATGTATATTAATGTATTTTTTTTAAAAAATGAGGGTCATAAATTATTTTATGCAAGTTATTTAAAATATTCCATATAAATAAAATAAAATAAGACCATAAAAAATAAGACATTATTTATTTAATATCAGAATTATGGCTTTATTTTACCAGAAATGTCATTAACATAGAAATAATTTTAACAGAATTCCACTCAAAAGGCACTTGATCTAGGTTTGGTTTCTCTGAAAACACGTTTAGTTATTATTATTATTTTCTTGCAAAATATTTATAATGAAAATCTACAATAATAAATATAATAATATTCATAGGAAATAAATAATTAAAATAATAACAGTTGAAATTACTGCTGTTTGATCACATATTCAAGAATTTCGACTTTGGTTGAAAATTTTGTTTACCACAACGGTTTACTATGAAACATTTAACTCGTCACGAAATACAAATTGCTTAAATGACAAAATAGAATACATTTAAACAGTATAATAGTTAAAAATCGTTGAAAATATCGTCTATAAATATGTCTTAAATTTCTTTATAAAATAGAACGAAATAAAGAATATTGAAATAAGTAAGAATTATAAGACAGATAATAAGAGAGATATAAAATAAATGAGATATTAATAACATCGTCTCTAAATATCGTAATAAATTTAATTAATTCTAAGTTGATGATAACCAAAGCTTTCCAGATCGTTTTTGTTCATTAAATGCTCCATCACACAATCTTTCTGACTTAATAAGATTGTGCCGACAACAGTGACAATCGGATTTTTGCTTTTGAGCATTTATTTTTAATGTTATGAAGTTACACTATCTTGCGATAAATAATTTATCAGGCTTTTAAACTGACAAAAATTATGAAAATTTAAAAACTGTATTAACACTTTTTAATATATCACTGATTTAGGCAAAATTTCCCACATATATTTAAAAAAAAATCAATCAATCAATTCTTAAACTTTGTCCTTTTCATGAACCGGATCAATGAAGTGTTGGAATAAATTTTTAAATATTAATAAATTTGATCATAACGCTTATCCAATTTGACCTAACTCTAATTTAAATTCGAATATCAGGCTAATATATTATTAAATAATTATTATTATATTTTTTTGGTACGAAATAATCTTATCAATTTTTGACATAATTTGCATCCATACATTTGTTGAACAATTAAATTTATAATTTAATAATTTTGAGAGCGATATTTCAATATGGTGTCCCACATTTAAGCGTCATATATTATATAAAAAACAATCGGCACTATATATATATATATATATATACAATATTAGATGTGTTGTACCACCATAGCTCAATACGAAAATGTGATACATTATTTTACCGAATTTTTAGTGCACAGATTAAATTATTACGTATAAAATCAATGAACTACATTTACCAGAGATCAGGATATAAATTTTTTTTCTTTTTTAATTTTTTTTGTCTTAGGGTAGGGAAAATAAAGTTGAATATTCTTTCTCATCAGAAGATGTATTAGGAGCGACTCCGTGAGGTTCGTTTTTGTTTTCAAATATTTGCAATAGAGGGCAATAGTAGTTCCTTTAATTTAGAATCACAGGTTTTTGTGAAAGTGTCTACTTATTTGTCCATTTCCTCCGTTTTTCGAAATTAGTATACTAAAAAATATTTAATGCTTGAAATTATTCTTAAATATTGAAGATCGTTGTAGAGGATAGAGGAATAAATATAAAATTTTTCTTGGTAATAATCTTGTTTGTTCTATTGAGCAATGGGTTTACAATAAGTGTCTCTACCTAAACTTGGATCGTTTGGTTTTTGAAGATGGATCGCTTAAGTTTCTTCGAAATTAGAACTAATTTTTTTTAAACAATGGCTATTGTTTTTTGCGTTAAACTCGCAATAAAATAGTGAATATAGATTGGATTAATTAATCTTTTAATTGATGAATGTTATTATTCATGTCTCAAATGCGAGCAGTGTACCTTATGCAATTTTTGTATGAAAACGCAAAACGTAAAATGTGCTAAGAAAGTTATTTTGTGAGAGCACTGGGGAAAATATTTTATTATGAACATTAATCTGAGTAATTAAATATAATCCATGCCTATTTTTTAATATATTATTAAATTTAGGATCTAATTTTATGTTTATCATTGGTATTTTAAGCGTTAAAGCAGTATCTTTTAGAAGGAAAATTTTTACTCAGTTAAACTTATTTTAAAATGAATATTTCACCGTTAGCACATGTTGAGTTAATATCTAGCGCGCTCAATCGTCTTTTTTTTTTTTTCTTCTTCCTTAATTCGAAAGTCCGAACTTTTTCAACATGTAAATACAGAATAATAAAATCAACAATACAATAAATCTTGATTCTTCCATGTTATGCTTACGATTATTGAAACAACCAAAATCAATTGCCCTGGCCATTTATTCCGAACGACCAAAATTAATGACCAGGATGGTTTTGAAATCCGACCATCTATTCTGACAATTCATTTTGAGACGCGAAAAAAGTTGAATTGTTGTTGCTGTTGTTGTTAATTTACGTCGCACTAGAACTGCACAATGGGCTATTGGCGACGGTCTGGGAAACACCCCGGAGGATGATCCGAAGACATGCCATCACAATTTTGATCCTCTGCGGAGGGAATGGCACCCCCGCTTCGGTAGCCCGACGACCTGCGCGCGAAGTCGAGCACTTTACGGTAGCACAGTTTAACGAGGACCCATACCGCACACCCTCGGTCCCTACGCAGACTGATCCAAGTGGTCACCCACCCACACACTGACCGCAGCCAGTGATGCTTGACTTCGGTGATCTGCTGGGAACCGTGTCTTAACGATCAGTCCACTACGGGACAAAAAGTTGAATTAAATTCTATAAATAAATTATTCCTTTCGTTCGAAAATAAAAATGATGCAAAAAGCTTTCTTCAATGTTAATTTCTAATTTCTCTTTTCTGATTTAAATAATTTTAACTAATGCTTAGTTAATTAGTTCATAATGTCCTGGTTCAGATAAATTATACAACTTTTTCATGCAGTCTTTATCAGGGCAGCATTTCTTCCCCCTCTCTCAGTACTGTTCGATTTTGTATGCAAATGTAAACCTGCTGCTGCATTTTAGAAGATCATAAATACAGCTTTCATAAAAAATATTAATTAGAGAAAGTAGGTACGGTGCAAAAGAAGATGAAAGACTGTCTCTTTTTTTTGAGAATAGCGAATTTAAAAATATTTTTTTTTGATTCATTACTTATATTTTGTAATATTTGAATCTTGTTCATTTATTTATGAAAAAATTGCATAACTGTATGTTTCTTAAATAAATTAATATTTATCTTCCAGATATGAGTTATGCAAGAAAAAAAAAGAATTAAGGCAGGTTTTTAACTTCGTCTAACAATTTTTATAAACTTAGCTAAAATAAAAATGGCACTCTTTTTGAAAGCTGTTTTTTTGATTTACATGATCTTTCAAAATATCTTAAAAGTTTTCGATATTAGAAATCTAGCAAAGGAAGAATAAATACTGATCTGATAGAGTTTGATTGCACTGTAAAAAATGGATACTCAAATATGACGAAACTTTTTGACGAAACCGTTTGCTGGTATGTGTACCGAGCAAAACTTTCGTCAAAGTGATGAAATAACTATTGCCACTTTTTCGTTCAAACGAATTTCGAAATTATTAAAATATTTCGTTATTCTTTTTTTTCAATAATAATAATAAAATCGTAATGTCTAATGTCAAATAATCACTTAATCGTGGGCACGACATAGCTGATCAATGTCGCCAAAAATTCACATAGCCAATATATAAATTTCAAAATAAAAATTTTAAATGGGAAAAAATGTTTAACGCTAATTTCATTTTCTTTAAATACTTATATTTCAATCATTCATATTTCAGTGGCTGTTAATTAAGAAAACTATTCTGATTTTCAACACAAATTTGAAAATTTAGCGAAATAGTGAATATAAACGATGGAAACAGGATTATTCCGATACCTCGTGATCTGCTCCTTGAACATACTTTGAGCCATTTCGGTGTATCATACTACTTTTTATTTAATGTGTTCGATAAATTTTTAATTTTTTAATGGCATTGGAGATCTGCCGTTCTCAACGTGAAGAACCAAAAGCAACTTTTTTTATTCGATTAAGTTAGTCTTTTATGCATATTAGTTTGAACATGTCACGTGTACATGAAAAATATATTTAAATACGATTTAAAAGAGAAATGAGAATATAAAATATATTAAATATAACAATTTTACTTTAGAGTTATGTAAAGCTGGGAAAATTTTGGGATGGGATTGTGGAAAAATTTATGATACTCATTGAAGAAGAAATAATTTAAGATATTTTATTTCCATTTAAATTCCCAACTTGTGAGGTTCGAGTAAAAAGTTGTTATAATTTACTACCCTATCAATTTAACGCGTGTCAGAATTGCTTATCCAAACATTGTCTAATATCTTTCTTCTTCAAACTTCAGAAAACGATAAGCTATCAATCGTCGGGGGTGGCGGAACATTCCTAATCTCCGATGTGGGAGGCGTAGTTGACGATTTTCTTGAGCAGTCATCAACAGTAGCAACGAGGCGCAACTTCTTGTCAACCAACTCACGCGTTGCCACCGGAAAAGAAGATCATTAGAATTATCTTTTATTACATCCCTCCCTTCAGAAATTTCCCTCGATATCAAACACAAAGGAGGTTCCGATTTTAATTGTGTCGGTGATCGAACAATACCGGACGATTTTTCGAACTAACCTCGCTCGTAGCTCTAATGTGTGAATTGACTTGTTGGGGTCACTTACACAACCTTGCACCTCTAAGCACATAAAAGGAAAACGATATTAAGAGATATCATCTAATTTTTGCTAGAATCGAATGCGAATGAGAAGTTATGGAATGAATCGTTTGTTAGTAATCCGATCACATAGATCCACCCTCAACTCCTGTGTGCCAAACAATGCGATGCATGCCTTTTTCTCTCTTTCTAGTAATAGATGGCTAGTTAGTTTCATGAAATGTTCTTGTCTAATTTGAGTGATGAGACTGCATGCGGTTAGAATAATAAACACGAGACACTCAAGAATTAATTTTTGTTCGATTATAATTGGAACCATTGATGAAACAGCGTGAAAAGAAATTTAATGCTTTCCTTAATATAAAATCAGAACCATGTATCATTCTTTAAAGTAAAAACTTAACTATGTTCTTTATGTTCTTAACTAAGTAATTGAACTTCTTAAAACTAAAATCATACTTGAGTATCATTTTACTATCAGTATTTACTATTTTGAGTATCATTTATCGAATACAAAACCTCGACTACGAACTTCATTCCCGTTCTTTAGAATGAAATCATAACTATGTATCAATAAATATTGATATTATATAATTGATATTATATATTCGAATATAATTAAAATCATTCATGAATCATCGGCGAAATGATCATTATGAATCACCGGGGAAGAATTGTAATGCTTTCCTTAATATCAAATCAAAACTATGCATTAATCTTGAATATACATAGATATTAATTATATAACCGAATATAATTAGAATCATTTATGAATCATCAGCATAAAAAGAATTTCAAGACTTTCTTTAAAGTAAAATGAAAAATTTGCATCAATTTTGAATATAAAACCTTACCTATGTACATATTTGCCGTTTTTCAATGTAAAATCATTACTATGTATCACTTTTTGAAACAAAATCTTAACTATACTCTATAACAAAAAAAATCGAAGCACCAAGAAGGAGTTGTCCGATTGAAACGAAAATTGGTGGATAAGAAGACAATGTACAGAATAGTAAATGATTGAAATTTCAGAACAATTTAATAATTTATTGCAGAGTTACAATAACAAGTTCAATAGCGTGTTGACCGGCCTCTAGTCTGGATACAACCTGCCACACGGCTTGGCATAGACCGATAAAGCTCCCGGATGGTCTCTTGCGGTATTTCCTGCCAAATTCGATTCAATTGTCGAACGAAGTCATCAACATTCCGTGCCAGATGCAATCGCCTTCCCATCATATCCCAGACATGCTCGATGGGAGAGAGATCTGGTGATCTGGCAGGCCAAGGAAGAGTTTGACAAGCTTGCAGACAGTTCATAGCAACACGTGCCGTATGTGGTCTGGCATTGTCCTGCTGAAAAACCAGCCCAGGAAGCTGCAAAAGGAATGGTAGCAAAACAGGTCTTCGGATGTCGTCGACGTACCGCTGTGCAGTAAGTGTACCTCTAATGACGAACAAAGGGGTCCGGCTGTCAAAGGAAATGGTACCCCAGACCATAATGTCTTGTTAAGGGCCGGTGTGGCGTGCAATAGTGAAGGCAGGATCCCCCCTCTACCCTGTGCGTCTCCAAACACGTCTTCGATGATCGTCAGGACACAGTTGGAAGCGGGATTCGTCGCTAAAGACTATACGTCCCCAGTCGGCATCATTCCAGCCTGATCTGTTCAAAACATTCATGCATACGAAATTTCAAAGCAGTCGGATGATTGCTTCTTGGTGCGTCGATTATTTTTGTTATAGAGTGTATAAACAGTATTTACCGCGAGTAAAATGAAATCATAACGATGTTTTCTTAATATAACTATATCATTTAATGTTAAAATCACGAAGCAAAACTAAGTATTTAAGAAGATTTTTAATAATAATATTTATATAAACTAAATTTTAAATTTCACTCGAATACGTTATACTATAATTGTGTAAGGAATTTAGAATAAATCGAATACTTCGATTCATAATTATATTGAAAAGTTGCTCAACCAAATTTGGTACTGTTTTTCCCTCTTTGGCACAGTTCAATAAAATATTGAAACGTATGGTCTAATAATATTAACAGTATATTTTATTTTATTTTTTTAATTGAATCTTAAAACTGTCTATTTTCAAATGCGTAACTAAATGATTTTATTATAATTTTTTTAAACATCAAATAAGTAATCGAATTAAAACATGTTAAAAATTTTCTAATACGTTCATGAATTCAAATTTTTCACAATAGCGAAGAAATGCAAGAGGCGGGCTTCACTGAGCAGCATAGCTCACGAGATGAAATTTACATCTTTATCCATAAGCCATCACTGAAAACCAACACCACTTAGGTTAGCTTTCTGATCTCAATTAGCGTTGACCTCTGGATTAATCAAATTACATCTTAATTTCCTTTTAATTACTTTATTAATCCTTAACTGTTGTTGAACTACTTAATTTTTTCATAAAAAAAATCTATTTTTTTAATGCAATTTTCGTATTATTTTTCGCAGTGATACATTTTAAGTTATGTTTATTTTATAAGATAAATAATAAAGAAAAATACATTTATAAATCATATAAAAGAATGAAATGAAGAAAAAAACAATGTTTACATCAATCTTGAATATCAATGCCATGAATATCAATCTTGAATCAATGTTTACATCATCAATATAGTTTCAGAGAAATCTGTTAAGAGTGAAACTATAATATCGTGGAATCATGTGAAACCATAATAGCTAGAACCATAATAATGGGATGCAAATTTTCAGCGAACTCATGAAGGTGTTTAAATGAACAGTGTAATCACGTTTAAGAAGTGTGATATTATATTTTAATTAATATATATATATATATATATATATATATATATATATATATATATATATATATATATATATATATATATATATATATATATATATATATATATATATATATATATATATATATATAATAAATAAATAAATACAAGAAAACACTAAGAAAGTTAAGAAAAACAATAAGTAACATTTATTGCGCTTAAGCTGCAAGTAAACAGCACTCATTAGATAAGTTCAAAATGAAGAATAAAACAAAGAAAAATTATAGACATATGAAAAAAACCTTGTGCACCTTGTGCACATCCATTTCGGGCCCATCCTTGGTAACTAACAAATCAAAACTCAGAATAACAAATCACTTCAGCAGTGCAGTAGGAACGACACTTTAGAACCCTTTTGTTACACTCAATTTGCGCTTTTGTTTTCATATTTTGTAATCTGGCAATCTTTCTGCGAAAACATTTTTAAATCATTCTTGAAAAATAACTGTCCATGTAAGTTGTTATGATTTTGCTACTCGCTTTATAGTCCCCCCTTTTTAATGTTTTTTATTTTTATTTAATTTTTTATTTTTATTTTATTTTATTATCTGTTTTTACATGTTATATTTACTTTTTATGATCTATTTTTATGTAGTTATTTTATAAAAAAATTTTTTTTGAGTGCTCCTCACACTATTGTATTAATATATTTTGCTTTGGCTTTATTGATACAACATCAGAAAGCACTCTGTTTTGCGGATATAATCGTGTGGGCTGAAGAAAAGATTATATCTTTTTTTTTTCCGGCTTTTTTTCCGGTTTTTTAATTATCATTTCACTTTTTTTTTTTTTTTTTTTTTTTTAAATAAAATTTTGTTTGTTGTTTTTTTACTTATTATTTCCCACCCCCTTTTTTTCATATGTCTATAATTTTTCTTTGTTTTATTCTTCATTTTGAACTTATATATATATATATATATATATATATATATATATATATATATATATATATATATATATATATATATATATATATATATATATATATATATATATATATATATATATATATATATATATTGTTTTGCGTACATACTTAACTGTAAGAAGATTATTAACGTCGTAGTGTTACGGTTTTCAATACCATAAAATAACTACGAAGTCAAGCGTTTGAATACTTATTTATTGCAGAACTTAATGAATGAAAACAATCAAACAAAGAATAAACCTCTACCAATTCTAATGGACCATTTCCTTTGAAATCCTGTGTACAAAATGGACTCCTTTAACAAAATGGCCAATTTAAAGATTTCAACAATTCGAAGACGCTGGTTTAGGGTGGCTTCTAGATTCAAATGGCAACTTGTTGATTATTCAATTAGAAAACTAGTCTTGTCAGCGACAATTTGTCTTTAAAATTGTCGTCTGTTTGCCAAGTTGCCAAACTGGAAAAGACAATTCTTTTGGGAAGGAAGCTAAAACCATTATCGTTTATTAATGAATGGCTTTAAAGAAAGGAGAAGCTGGCAATTAAGAGATTGTATCGAACTTTAATAAGCGTTATTTTAATCAATGACGTTAAGTCTGTTGGTTGAGCTCATCATTTATGGATTGAAATTCCTTTGCAAAACGCAACATGGAATTAAAATGGAATGTCATTCCGTTTTAAATGTTAGGGAGTAAATAGCTGCTTGGTGTGATTTTGCTACTGTTAGTTTAAAGGAATTCGTTGATGAAATTTTACATATACTTTATTAATTCAAATTAATTCAATGCAATTCAAATCAATTCAATTTAGAAATTCAAATTTTCATACAGTGCTTTATTAGAAAGCTTTAAAAAGATATACATTTTAAAATAAATCTCTTTAATATGTTTAGTGAATATAAATTTTAAATGAGTAACATCAGAAACCGAACTGCTTGATAATATTTAATATATAATCCTTGATATAAGTTATGTAAACGTGCTGTTTAAGTAAAAATAACGCGTCTCCAATATATCGATTATATATTAGTAAAAATAAATTTAAAACTTAGCATTGTATTATTCTGATTGTTGTGTTCGTAAATTCAGGTAGAAATTAAGGTAAAAAGTTCTGGCACTCCAGCTGTCGGTACTTTTTACCGTCAAATCCATTTTTACCCGATCAAGCTCCGGAACAAAAAATCAGATATACTGTAATTAATCAAGTTATAATTAACGTAAAATTACTGGATCACTGACGACATAATATTTTATGTTGAAAATGAATTTTACTGAAGATGCCTCATAACGTAATTTTGTCCGGAGTTTTTTCTCATTGTAAACAGGTTATTTTGTACAACATCAACTGCTTTTTTTAGAAAATAGAGAAGAAGAAAGAAATAGAATACAGCCACTTTATATGTACTTTGGGTACATTATATATATTCTTTAAACATTTTCATAAAATTTTATAAGTAATCTATTTTTAAATCGCTTTCTTTAAAAGAAGAATTCCATCTTTTTTTTTTATTTGTATCATTATTAGCATTGATTTGAAGATACAGCATAGTTGCATATATATACCCCAATATATTAAAATGCGTTACTTTGTATTACTGATACAAACATTTATATTTGGATCTAAGCTGAAATAACAGGGCTTTTTTAAAGCTGGAATGATAGGTAATAGGAAAAAAATGTCTACTTAGTATAAACAAATATTTGCTTATTTCACGATTTTTATAAATTTATATCTTAAATTCTAACTATTTGTGCTATTCTTTTCATAAAACTTAAGTTAAAAAAAGCATTTGCATTTTATGTAATATCGTTTCTTTTTTTCAGATGCATAGATATACAGTAATAAGGAAATCTAACGTTCGACTGATGGACTGATAATAACATATTACAAAACAATGGTAAGTAAATTGTTGCCTATATTAATTTAAGCATGAATAGTGAGCAGCTATTTTATATCTATCTATCTATCTATCTATATACACCGAAGAGCCATTACATTATGAGCACCCTGCTAATAACATGTAGGACCACCTTTAGCCCTCAAAACTGCTAGCACCCGCCGTGGCATTGATTCCACAAGGTGCTGATAGGTAGTCTGAGGTATCTGGTGCCAAGCGCTCACCAACTGGTCCTGCAATTCCCTCACATAGCGCGGGGGTAGTGTGGTAGCGCGAATTTGGTTTTCCAAGTTGGACCACAAATGCTCTATCGGATTAAGGTCAGGTGAATTTGGGGGTCAAGACATAACTTGAAAGTCACTGGAATGTTCCTCGACGATTCGACCCCTATGACATGGTGCATTATCCTGTTGGTAAACACCATCCCCCGCAGGAAAAACTGTTGCCATGAATGGGTGAACCTGGTCTGCAACTATGTTCAAGTAGTTTACAGACGTCAGGGATTGTTCTATGAGGATAATGGGTCCTAAAGTGCCCCATGAAAACATTGTTCCTGGGCGAGATACCATGAAAACCTGGGCGAGCCTATTGTTATAGATGGAGGGTGGTCATATAGGTGGAGGTGTTATAGATGGAGGGTGGGAGCAAATACGATGTACTTTACAATAACAAAAGAAAACGATTACGTTAGAAATTTGTTTGATAATACGAAGGCCTGTCATCGCTTTATAAGCTAAAATGCTTGTAAATTTTAAAGTATCAACTGAAAAATACACGAAGAAACTTTTTTTTTTTCCAATGTAAAGATGCGATACATCTTTACAATTTAAAATTATTGCTTGTAATTTGAAAGCATATAATAAAAAAAAATTATAGAGTTATTTATATCTTTTTTTCTTTCTTTATTTTCCTTAATTTTGAAGGTAAGATGTCAGCTTATAATCTAGAATTTTTATGTTCAGTTTCAAAGCATATGCTGAAGAAACCTATGGAGAAAGCTTTCGTAATGTGAAGGACTAATGTCTAATGCCTCCTCATATCCTAAACCTAAAATTTTCATTTATAATTTCAAAGCACATCATTTAAAAAAAATTATGCAGTTGAAAAAAATGTGTAGTTAATGTACAAAAAATTAGTTTGAGATCTCTTTTGAATAACAAGATCCCCAGATCCCCCAAACACAGACAGAAAATAAGTGTGCATGTCAAGTAAAATTAAAAATTTACTGTTACCAATGAACTAAATAAAAAGATGAGCCATAAAATTTTAATACCACTCCCGAAAATAAAAATAAATTATTTCTCGTTCACCCTTTGACACAGAATTTTTATTAAACATATTTTGCATACTTTTCCATTACTTTGTGTTAATTTAGGTCAAAATAAATGAAAAATATTACATTCAGCAATTTAATAATTTATGGTTATGGAATCCAGCATGACAGAAACATCTGTATATTTTTCTGCGTAAAAAGTAAAATCTTTCAAACAATAATTTGGAATTATTTGAAGTTATTTAGATCTAAGAGAATTTATTATCTTTTAAATTTTCTTTATAATAATAACTGTTGTTAAATTGTTGAATATGAATGGGAAAAAAACTGCCAAACTACTTTTTTTGAATTTTATATTTTATTTCCAAATATTATTCCGATAATTCAACAGTTTTTTTTCCAGTAACTATGAGACTTTTTTTATAGTTAAAAAATTCCAAAATATATTTTTACTTGTAATAAGAACGCCAGAAAAAAATACATAAAAAGGACACTGGTGTCTTATATACGTCAAAGGATTAAAGAGGATGCCTGTGTCCCCCTCCTAAGAAAAAGAAAATCTACTTTAAATTTATTATTTTCCTTGGTGACTAATCATTCTATATCATATACTCTTTAGGTAAAAGTAAGAGTAGTATAATTCGAATTTTGATTAATTATGATAATATTTTCATGACAAATGATCTCATTTGATCTCGGCTTCTTGATAATCAAAAAGATGTAATCCGCAAAACTTTAACTCCACCCAGATTCACACCCCACCATTACGCAATTACAAATGCGACCATTTGAAAAAGATTTGAATAATCGTCTCGGATCGTTTGAAATCCAATTCCATCGAAGCTGAAAACGCGACTTTCAATCCCTTAACTCCGAATCTCTTAGTATTCCACAGGTAATTCTATTCAACCGGCCTTATTTCCATGCCCAGTGCATAAATGTCCGGTGTGAGATATAAAAAAATAAATAAATTCCAAACCTTGACAATGAGGATTCGGGTGACAATTTTTTTTCTATGCTTCTGTCTCTGGTGCACGAATCTTTCTCTAATAATGGCATATTCATGAAAGATAGGCATCTCCGCATCAGAATAATGATTTATCCTTGAGTTATGAGACAGATTCATCGGAAGCTATTAGGCTGGAGAAGAAAGAAGAAATGTCGACAGCTATCTATCAAAGATACGTTCGCTGTTGTTGGTTTTTGGATATCGATAATGAGGCCTCTTTGACATTCAGTATAATTTATTCATTTTCTTCTTAAGGTTCTGGCTAATTTAGTGTTTTCGAGTCGTTTTCTCCAAAAACTACATTCATTTGGCTGTTTTATCATAGCTCATTTTTTTAGTGGCTGACATGTAAAACTCGCCAATTTGGTTGACAAAATCAGTAAATTAAGATCGAATAGTTATTTCTGGGCCTATTGGGGTCACTATTTTTGACAATTTATTTAGCTGTTTTATCATAGTATATTTATTTAGAGATTGACTTGCGAAACTCGCCGCCTACTGTTGTCAAATCTGTAACTTATGATAAAATAGTTATCTCTGGACTCACTTGAGCATAATTTTCAAAAATTTATTTAGTTGTTTTATCAAAGTTCATTTACTTAGTTTATTTATTAAGTTCAAAGTTCATTTATTTGACTGATTTGCAAAGCTCGCCAATTGGGTTGACACAATCAGTCAATTACGATAAAATAGTTATTTCTGGGCCTGTTCAGTTGACAATTTTTGACAGTTCATTTAGCTGTTTTACCATAGTTCATTTAGTGACCGACTTGAAAAGCTTGACAATTTGGTTGCCAAATCAATAAACTGTGATAAAATGGTTATTTCATAGTCTATTTCGGTGACAATTTTGCTATGCTCTGGTCCCTGATGCACGAATCTTTCTCTAATAATGACATATTCATGAAAGATAGGCAATTCCGCATCAGAATAATGATGTATCCTTGACTTATGAGAGACAGTTTCATCGGCAGCCATTTAGCTGGAGACGAAAGAAGAAGTGTCGACAGCTATCTATCGAAGATACGTTAGCTGTTGTTGGTTTTGGATATCGATAATAACACTTCGTTAACATTCAGAATTTATTTATTTATTACAAATGCCCAGAAGATTGGCCATGACGCTATTAGTTTTCCAGCCTCCCAATATCTCTGTACATTACAATTTAAAAACACAAGTGCAGAACACGAGTCAAGATGAGTAGCACCAAAAATTTGACCTTGTCCACATAAAGGACAAACAGGAGAACATTCAGTATAATTTATTCATTTTCTTTTTGAGCTTTGTTGCCATCTACTTATTTTGAAGTTTCCTTTGAAAAGTTGTGTGAATATTTTTTTAAAGACACATTTCCTAACAGCACATTTGCATTCTCCGCACTGACTCTTATTAAATTGTAGGGAGGGGAGGTAGAGCACATTATAAGAATTTTATTTTATTTAATAACCTGAGTGGAACAGCAGACCCAATTCTGAGTTTATGACTATCAGTGTTCAACTCTGTAGTCTTGTAATTTTGAATCCTACCCAGAAGACAAAAGAGGTATTGGACCAATCATTGGGGCAAACTAGCCTTTGTGTAAAACTTTTTGATGGAGCTATCCAGCATTTGCATGACATGGAGAAAAAAATCCACGAAAACCTTCTATGGTAAGCCTGATGGCAAGGGGATTCAACCCGATGATATGTCTACCATTGAGGATTTTTTTTACACTGTGATCGGTGCAACGCGGGTACAGAATTCGTATCAATCAGGCTCCGCTATTATTCGAACCCGTATGCCCTCATTGGGGGGGGGGGGTTGAACTCTATCCTCTGAGCCACCGCGGCTTACATTATAAGGATTCAGAATTGCATACTAACTTATGACTTGAAATGTCATTACTATTACAGACTAATTCTTCATACCCATTTTATTCATCTCAATGTTCATTTAGTGTTTTCAAATTTTTACTTTCCAAAACTACATTTATTTTGCAGTTCTATCATAGCTCATTTATTTAGTGACCAAATCAGTAAATTATGATATTTCTGGACTTCTCGGTTGACAATTTTTTCCATGCTCCAGTATTTTTTTCTTATAATGGCATATTCTTGAAAGGTAGGCATCTGCGCATCAGAATAATAGTTTCTATTCGAATTATAAGACAGTTTAATCGGAAGCTATTAAGGCTGTAGAAGAAAGAGGAAAATGTCGAGAGCTATCTATCAAAGATGCGTTTGCTGTTGTTGGCTTTTGGATATCGATAATGTGACCCCTTAGACATTCACTATATTTTATTCATTTCAGTTTTAAGGTTTGCTGCTATCTATTTATTTTGAAGTTATCTTCAAAAAATTTAGTGTAAATATTTTTTAAGGAAATATTCTTTAGCGAGCGTTTTTGAATTTTTTACACTTACCCTTGTTGGATTACATACTCTATGCAATGAGTCTCATAGAAATCTATCGGAACAGCAAATGCTAACTCGATTTAATTTCTTCAATATTCTTGGTTAAATGCAAATGATTATTAAATTGAAACCTGACTACTTTGTGGCATTCCGCATCCATTGAAAACTCTATTCCTGGAAACTTAAGACAAAATGTTACTGTTATTTTTATTAGGTATTCAATATTTACCGTGACTATGGAGAAATATACATTAAAAATTTTACAATAGAAATTTTTTACGTTAGAGAAAAATAGAGAAAAAAATCAGTAAAGGGCAATTCAACCACAGCTAAGTTTTGAACCCGGTTAACTTATTTGACAAGATATTGTATTGACCCCTGTACCGTCCCGTCACATAGTGTGAACAGATGAAATCAGATGAAATGCGCTACTACACCGGTCGTGACACCTTAACACATGTAAAGAAAGTTCTCATTAACTTCCATCAACATTAATATTGGCTACTTTCCCCAGATAATTTGCTGTAAAGTTGACTAATACTGCTGAAGTTAACATTAATACACCAATTAATTTTATTGTAACTACACAGTAAAAATAAAGAATATTTAACTAATACTGTATTTTACGGTAATATTTAACTCAATGTCTCCAGAATGTTTTAAGCTTCTGGACTCCTCACCTCTGTACCATGGCATGGGCAAATGAGTACAAATATAGTTACATTGTCTGTTTATAGAAAGAGCTCCTCTCGTAATAAGTCTGGAACAGAGGTGGTGATTATGGTTACGAGGTTAATATTTCAAATTGGAGTGTTGAGTCACCATTTAAGACACGTTTCTCTTCGGGTTGGCAAGATAAAGGGAATCAGGGGAGTAAGAAGCTCCCCGCTTTGAAATGCGATGTTTCTGAAGAAGATGGCCTTAGACTTTTTGGCAAAGCGAGTACTTTCTATAAACAAACTATACTTTTGGTTCAAACGTGGTTTCTCGTGCTATAACTATAATTTTCGTAAACACTGTATGAAATTCATCTCTCAGATTAGCTGCAACTTTAACGTAGTGCTCATGAATATAATACCATAACTCTTTACAAATTGAAACATATTATAACGTTGTTAATTTTAAGAAATACAATAATGTTATTCCACTCGAATAGAATAAGTTTCAATTTAACTTCGTATTAAGGTAGCAGTGGATCAGCTACGTGCAGTGTGGAGCAGCTGTTAAACACCCGTGATTTATGACGATGTATGTCACAAGATTTATTGATTATTTTAGATGCTTTAATGTAATGTATTTCTCAAAAATAATGAAACAAACGTAATGCATTTCTCTAAAGGCTTTAAGTAACTACGCTTTACGTTAAGCATATGTGTCCAATTTTAAGGAATTAAATGGTTATTCAAAACACTCATTAGGAGAGGTATAGATAAAAATAAACAAAATACTTGCCTGATACGATATTAATAACTGCCCCACTATATTACATAAACATGTAATTGCAATTCACATGTCACACAATATTAAGTAAGCATTTAATTGCAATTCACATGTCGCACTATATTTACATAAACATATAATTGTAATCACCTGTTTCAATATATTACGTAAAGATATTATTGCAATTCACGTGTCATATTTTATTCCGTTAACATATAATTGCAATTAACATGTCACATTAAATCAAGGAAATATTCAATTGTAATTTCCATGTCACACTATATTACTTAAACATATAACTACGAGTCACATGTCATACTATATTACGTTAACATTTAATGTAATTCACGTGTCGCAATTTATCACGTAAACATTTAATTAGAATTATATACTAAGTAAACATATAATAACAATTTTAAAAAAAGGAACTTCGGTATAGATTATATTTCAAATTTTATTTTTAAATTTTAATGATGCATTTCGATGATATTGCATGAGCATAATGATAATCATTAAAAGTGCATTTTTTGGTGAAAAAATATAGAAATGAGTAATAAAAAAATAAATGATTTAAAAATATTAAATCTTCTGATTTTAAATGCTTTGCTTTAAATTAAAATGAGTCACCACCTCTTATAGCCCCCTCCTTCCTCTTTGTCTCAAACTGTCATAATTTTCCTGATCCCCACCTTGCGTGATAAAGCGACTCCTAGTACATGAAACTATCTTCTACCTTCTGTTCTAAAAATTTTACTAAAGTTATAGTAAATGTACTGGCTATCTGAACAGCAGAACCAAAATATTAAAATTAATATTCGTAACTCTTTAAAATTGAAGGTAAGATATTCTGATGACTTATTTTAAGCTCCAAATGTTGTTTAAAATGGTAACAGTCAACCGCAATTATTTTAAAAACATTTAAAATTCACAGCAATAAATTTCAAAACGTAAATAAAATCGTTAACAGTAGTAAAATAGCTGATGCAAACGTAAATAAAATAACTGAGCCGTAACTCAATGAATCAAAACTATTCCGGTGACGTATGTTTACTATTAATCCAATAAAACCGGTCTTTATATTTATTTTTCTCCTCTTAGATATTTATATACAGCCTCTAGGGTTGTTGTAGTGATAGTCTTCTTTGTGTGAATGTGGCCATCTTAATTTGATTCCGCTCCATTTCATTTTATCCCATTTTATATTCCAAAGAAAAATATGACCTTTCGTCAAGTCGTGCCGAAACATTGAGAATAACATATCTTAATTCGGAAGAATAAATGGGTGATTGTACGCCCCTAAACGCGTTTCGACTGAACAATGACTAAATTATCAGTAGTGTTCTCTCTGTCTCTTTTTGACGCCGGAAACCCGAGTTCGATTCCCTATCAGTATTCCAGTGGGCAATGCAATTGAAAAGTATCATTCGTTCAGTTCATTCACATTGGATTGAAATAAAATAATAATAATAATTTTGAAAAAAATATTTACTCTAAAAATTCCAATAGATTTGTATACCTGCTGGAGTATACCTATTTGAGGTGAAATGCATGAGCTGAAAACAGGAAGAACTGTTTTCTCACTTTGCGCTAAGAAACTTACATATTGTTTTCTTCCCACGAGAAGTTAACTTACTTAGGTAAAGTTTTTAACCAGATTTCTCCCGAGCATAATATTTACAAGAATTGAGAGAAATATCGTGAAACATCGAAATGACTGTATATTGATTTTATTATTGAAGTTTTGTTTTGATATTGATATTTTAAAGTATTTACTTACTAGAATATATCTGAATACCATGTCCACACTAAACATCTAGTACACGATAATTATTAACGAAAACATATTGTTTATCAGCAGCGTTAATAATGAACATAGAATAAGGTAATGATACCCCCATTATCGTTAATAATGAAATAAGTTATTTTGATATCGATGTTTCAAAGTATTTAATTACTAGAATATATGTGAATACCATGTCTACACTAAACATCTAGTACACGATAATTATTGATGAAAACTTATTGTTATCAGTAACGTTAATAATAAACATAGAATAAGATAATGTTACAATCATTATCGTTAATAATGAAATAAGTTATTTTGATATCGATGTTTCAAAGTATTTAATTACTAGAATATATGTGAATACCATGTCTGCACTAAACATCTAGTACACGATAATTATTGACGAAAACTTATTGCTATCATCATCGTTAATAATAAACATAGAATAAGATAATATTACAATCATTATCGTTAATAATGAAATTAAGTTGTTTTAATATCGATATTTTAAAGTATTTAATTACCAGAATATATGTGAATACCATGTCTACATTAAACATCTAGTACACGATAATTATTGACGAAAACTTATTGCTATCATCATCGTTAATAATAAACATAGAATAAGATAATATTACAATCATTATCGTTAATAATGAAATAAGTTGTTTTAATATCGATATTTTAAAGTATTTAATTACCAGAATATATGTGAATACCATGTCTACACTAAACATCTAGTACACGATAATTATTGACGGAAACATATTGTTATCATCATCGTTAATAATAAACATAGAATAAGATGATATTGCAATCATTATCGTTAATAATGGAATAAGGTAATATTACAAGCGTCATCGTTAATAATAAACATGGAATAAGATAATAATACAATCATTATAATAGTAAATATGGAATAAGACAATATTACAACTATCGTTAATAATGAAATAAGATAATATTACAATCACTATAGATCATGTCCACCTTGATATCGCCTGAGTTTATTATTTATTAACTAGTGCTAGGATATTTACACGTAGAAATATATATCCATGTAATGTGGAATATCGATATATTTTTAATGTGATATTGATATTTTTCCGATATATCAGGGATATCATGCCTAGGATAAATATCTAACGTCATACGTTGATTACTGAGGAAGATAGATTGCTACGATAACCGGCCACAGTGAATAATGGTACGATAATATTGTAATGCAAATTAATTTTGTACACCTAGGTAAATATTTATTTGTGCTGAGAGATATATCGATGTGTTCTAAATTATAACCATTCTTTAATACCTCGCAACGATATTTTAAAGTATAAGCCCTCGATATATCGTAAAAATTATGTGTTGAAGCAAATATGTATTGCAGTAATTATTGAAGAAAATATTTAGATTACTATCTACAACGATAAATATGGAATACGACATTATCGCAATAATTATCATAAGCATGTTGTTTTTTATTATTTTTGCTCAATTGTTTAAAAAAAATGTAAAATGTTTTTTCTTCATTTTAGTAACAAAAATATACTCTAAAGTAAAAATAATGTTAATTAGGAGTAATAAATAACCATAAATGATACATCGGAAAAATAACAAGATTTATTGTTAAATATTAAAATTTTATAATGATACACGGTAAAATTAAAATTCAGATATTAACCTGCTCAACTAAATGCCACCACATTCATCACACCACAGGACCTTCATAAAATAAATACATCTTTAACCACAACTAAAGCTGCTACTATTTAATATAATACAAATGAAATAATTAAAACATATATGTTTTATATTGTAGAGGAAAGAATTTGCTAAATTTTCAAATGATTCCTTTTTTTATAAAGTTCTGTTTAAATTGGGATGATGGAAGTTTTAAAAATTGGTCGAACACATTCGAGCGTTTAAGTTTAGATACTTATATAGTTATATTGCAAATATGTCTAGTCTAGTTCCGAAATAACTCAAAAAATTTCAGAATATTTTTATAGATACTTTTAAATAAATTTCTTTAACAAGTAATATCTTCTTTAATGTTAGATTTGATTGGTGTATGGTTTTATTATTTTATTGCAATTAAAGATAAGTGTAAAAAAAAGTTTAAAAGTGTAAAAGAAGTGTCAAAAAGAGTGTGAAAGAGGCAGATTTCTTTTAAAGGCTGCTTTTACAATTCCCGTTAGCCAAAGGCGATTTCAGTGGACCAAATGTTAGTCTTGGTTCATGTGCTTAGCAATCCTGGTGTACAAAAAATTTATTTTTATTTTTATATGCATTTATGATACTTTTAACCGTAAAAAAATTTCTGATCTATGTAAGAATTTAATATTATTTTAATGCTTTCGTGCATTGTTTTGATGCTGGAAATTTTTGAAAAATTTACAAAATTACTTGTATTTGTTTCTGACAACTGAAATCAATTAATCAAATCAATTTTGCTAAATTCAATTTTTGAAAATGTTTAATTTTGTAATATAGGTAAGCACTTCGCATTATATTCTTTTCGAAAATGTAGAAATGAGTTTCCGAATTTCGAACATTTTACGAACTAAGCTATTTTTGTGATCTGAAAATTTTATGGAAATTATGCATTTTTGATATTAAGAGAAATTAAATGAAAAAAACAAACACATTAAAAAAAAACTTTCTCGTTAAAGTTTATTAAAATCGTTTTTTTCCCCCTTCATAAATTTTGAATTATCTCTCTTTCCATTAACTTTCGTGCATTTAAGGGTGGAAACTTACATTCGAATTTTCGACCACTTTATGACTAGCTAAACTTGACAGCTCTATGTCTGGTGACAGCGCGAGCTTCAATCGTTTCCCGAACACTGCAAGTAGCGTTTATCGTCATTTAACAACAAATAGAATTATTCTTTTACCAGAAATTCCACCAATTACTTACTAACTTGAGAGCTCAAATATTGCCTACAGTCTGGTGTATGATGAGAATACAAGTTTCAATTGTTTCCCCACTATTACAAGCAAAAGTTAAAGCACTAAAAAAAATTTATCGTCAATCCATTTTCAAATTTTTTTGTACTAGCTCAAGTGCTTAAATTTCAACTGGAGCTCTACGCTCGATGCCAATATAAGTTACAAATGTATCTTGAATAGTGCAAAGAAATTAATCGCTAATAGAAATTTTGACCACTTTCTAACGCAAACAGTCTAACAAATACAATACTAAAAGAAGCATAAATTTAAACTAATTATTATTATTCAAAATAAATCAGAAAACTTTAATATGAAAACATGACAAAACATGCGTCAAAAATTTAAAAACATTATTTTATTTCAATTAAAACTTTTTTAAAATAGCTTACTAATGGTTACTAATATTTTTTGTATGCTTTTTGTAAAATAGAGCAGCATAAAAAAAAATTAAAAATACTATATGTTATTTTTTTTATTATTTTTTTTAAGTAAAAACGCTTGCTGGAAAATAAAATTTTTAAAAAGTTTAAAAAATCTGCATCGAATCCTAAAGGTTTGAATTATTTCTATTAGTTACTTTGAAACGCATCAGTATTTCTCTCAAAGAAAAAATTAACCAAGTTCTCAAACGAAGTTCTCCAAGTGTTCTTTTTAAAGAACAAAGAAAGAAAAGAAGTCGTATATTACTTAATTTTATTCCAACATCTTAACTACCTAACAACTCTTAAACTTCTTTCTTTTACGCGACATACATAACACTTAAAACATAATCATTCTGAATGCAAATTAAATATGTGAAAAATTCGACATGTTTCGTACCAGCCCACGAGAGGCACATATCACAATTAATACGTCAATGTATCAGGTCCATATCTAAAACCTTCTATTCTATGTCTAACACATTGACGTTCCGATTTTGGCAGATTTTTTAAAGCCTACTCGTTTTCAATGTCAACGGCTGTCTGTTCGATGTGACAGGCTGTTAACCGTGCAGTGTCCATGCCCAGACTTTCTTTTTTTTCTTGTTTGTTCGACAAGAGGGCGCGCGGCATGGTTGTGAATATTAAGTACTGTATTAGTTTTCCCGGCGTATAGCCGGACAAGGCTTGGAGGACTTGGAAAGTGCTAACTGTATCGCATCACTAAACAAGAATTGAGGAAAATGTCCCCTCTTTGCCGAAGGAGTAATTTTTTTCTTCTTCTTCTTCTGTACCTGATTGTCGGGCCCAGGAAACTGAGATGTGAAACTATGGGACAATGGCCTGATGATACTAATATGGCAGCGACATTAATCATTATAAAGGAACAATCTTGGGTACGAAAGGTGCTCGCAGAAGGAAGAAATAGCCGTCGTACCCTATGACCAGAAGTTTCTTTTTATTTTTAAATACAATATGTGACAATCGTTGCGTTCAGCAAATCACCAACACAATACATAGCTCGTGTAAGAAAACACTTTTGCTTTCAATTTACAATTACAACAATACGTTAATACCAATACGACCTTTTTTCGTTGAAAATTAAACACATTCGCTTTCAGTTTACAAGTAAGACAAATACGTCAACACAAGTGCATCTCCTTTTTGCAGAAAAATAAACGCTTTTGCTCTCAGTTTACGAATACGTCAATACAAATGCGTCCTCTTTTTGTAAAAATTAAAAGAGTTAGAAATACAAGAGATACAGCAAATACGTCAATAAATAAGTCAATATAAATACATCCCCTTTTTTTGTAGAAAAAATAAACTCACGAAAATTTTTTCAAAAAAATAAATAAATAAATAAAAAAATAAAAAAAGAACTTTTAGTTTGCAAATACAAATACGTCTCATTTTTTTATAAAAAGAACCAAAGACTTTTATTTTCAATTAACATATATAAATAATACCTTTTACTAGAATGCCATGCTGCTATATTCAATTATATTAATAGGCTGATCGAGATTCGGTACAAGGGCATAGTGTTTTTGAAAATTAAAAATATTGAGTTTGACTCTACACAGCACAAATGATTTGCAAAAACAAGATCAATTTTAAAATTATTGAGTTTGACTCCACACAGCACAAATGATTCGCAAAAACAAGATCGATTTTAAAATTATTGAGATTGACTCCACACAGCACAAATGATTCGCAAAAACAAGATCGATTTTAAAATTATTGAGTTTGACTCCACACAGCACAAATGATTCGCAAAAACTAGTTCAATTTTAATATCATGTCAAAAGTACTATGAATGATGTGGGGAAATAGCACAGATACTTTTTAAAATGGCACTTCTTTCAATTTAAAAATGTAAAATAATTTTTTAAGATTTGTACTCTAACATTTATACTAGTTTTGTGAATTGATGTAAACTCGAAGAATATATAGAAATAAAATTATATACCGTAATTTAAATATAAAATTTTCGGCATAATGTTGCAAAATATAATAATCACCATTAACGATTAATTCAATGATCGAAGTTTCAAATACTAAGTTGAAATCTGTGAGTTTTTCGATTTTTTTTTTTTAGAAAAAATGTAATTTAATTGAAAAATTACAAATTTTTACTAAAAATTATTTACATTGAAACTATTTTTGAAAAAATGATTTAAATGATTTTTTAAATGTGTATGCTGGATCCATGACTCAATGACTTAAAAAAAACAACTTGTACTTAAAAATACTGGATAAATCCATTTGAGATAATTTTTAAAAATTTTGTCCGTGTAGAATCATTAAAGCTTAAAGGAATATCATTGGATCCAGAAAATTATATTCAAATAATCGGGTTTTTTCCTATTAAGAAGGAAATGCATTTATCATTCTTAAATGCTATGTGTTCACTAAATTTTACTCTGAAATGTTACTTAGTGCCCTCCCCCCCCCCCCAAAAAAAAAACCTGACCGCCCTGAATAACTTTTGATCTAATGATCACATCTTCATGTTTTAGGACTCAATCTTAATAGTTGGAGGGAGTGACCTTAAATATGTTAATTAAATAGTACAGACTATATCTCAAGTAACGAAATAAGACACTAGCCCGCACGTACTTTCTGTAAATAACCATATCTTTCTTTCGACTGATTTGGATTTCTGAGGAGCAAAATATAGGGGTAAGCAGCAATCTAGGAAATACGAACCCAATAATTTGGTCAGGAGAGTTTGGACCCCTTAATGTTAATTTTACTTTTCGTGTACGTAGCCATATCTCGAGCGTATAGTATAGCGCTTAGCGTATAGCGTATCGAGCGTATAGCGCTTAGACATATCTAAGCTTATGGAAAAGGTTTTACAAACAATTTTAAAATTCACTTATCCAAAGATTATTTCATACGAAAAATAGGTTTTAGCAAATATTTATTAATTTTAATTATTTTATTCAATAATAGTAAAACAAAATGAATTTTAAAGTATACAATTTTTACATCATTTTAAAGAATTCTATTTTACTTGGCAAAATATAAATTTTGAGCGAAACCGGTCGAACGGTTTCTGAGAAATTATATTTTAAGAAAGTCGTATTTTTAAATCGTATTGGTAGTACAACATTTTGAGGAAATAAACTCATTTCAATGATCAATAAACAAAATTAATACTGTTAGTGTTAGTATCGTAAAACATAAATGACACTTAAATTAATATAAAAATAAATAAATGCTAAAGGAAAGTATAATTTACATACTATAATTCTATTCATTTCCTTCCGAAGAAATCTGTCATTAAAGGCTTTTTAAATACACATTTAACTGAATATTTCTCTACTTTTTGACCTTCATTCATTCTAAACAGTGTGTGAGTGAAGTTTGACCTAGAGTCGTAAAACACCCCACGTTTACTATAAAACTATTCGTTTGCTGGAATAATTCTAAGACTTTACCCTGACACCTGTTTGGAACAGGAAATGGATGGGCAGTCCCAATTGAAATGACCACGTATGACGTATTTTATTCTAATCTTCTTAACTAAAAAACTAAAATTTCATTAGGTTAGTTGGTACTTTATTTACATCGAAACTAGAGCTGAACAATGGGGCTATTGGCGACGGTCTGGAAAACATCCCTGAGGATGATTCGAAGAAATGCCATCGCAATTTGTATCCTCTGTAGAGGGGATGGCACCCCTGCCTTGATAGTCCAACGAGCTGCGCGAAGTCTAGTATTTTACGGTAGAACAGTTTAACAAGGACCGATACCGTGCAAGCTTGGTCCCTACGCAGGCTGATCAAAGTGGTCCCCCACCTGCTTTCTGATCACAGCCAGTGATGCTTGACTTCGGTGTTCTACTGGACTGGGAACCATGTCTTTACGATCAATCCACTGCGGGATGAAATTCTATTAAAGCTGGTGAAACAATTCATTTTTAAAAATAATCTATGCTTTATACAAAGAAGCAAGGATTGTCAACCACAAATAATCGTTTAAGTGAAGAAATGTAACATTATTTTTACCTTAAACAATTTTGTTTCATTAAATTTTATTCATATAAGCAGATAGTTCGATTATTCGTTATGCATTTAAGAATGGATGACTGTATTTATCATTTTAATAATAGAATTTCCTACTAAAATATAACGTGTTTCATTAAATAAAATCTTAAAATTTACGCACGAGGTTATTCTATTCGAAAACTGAGGCTCTCAATCAAATATTGCAAGTGTTTGTTCTTATTGATTTCATACGGAATTGAATATCAGGTAAATAGTCTAATAGCTGACACATGCGTTCTCTTTCGTTGGAACAAATTTTCATTGGCGGTTTTGCATAAATATGACTGTATCTGGTTGATACAGCCCCAATTTCCTTATAGAAGAGTTAAGTGATTATGTCTTGTTGACTTAAACCATTACTTAAATAAATAAATAATAATAATTTTATGACAATCGTTAAACAGTCGACCCGATTTTGGGGTTACAACTACCAATGTTCAACTCCGTAGTCTTGTAATTTTGAACCCAATCCAGAAGACAAGGGAACTCTTGGATCAAGTATTGGAGGGAATTTGCCTCCATGGAAGACTTTTTGATTGAACTAACCCGCAGTTACATTATATGGATAGGAAAACCACGAAAACCTCCCATAGTTAGCCTGACGGTAAAGGGATTCTAACCCATGATCTGTCTCCCACTGAGGATATTTTACGTCAACACTGTGGTCGGTGCGGAATTCGAATCGGTCAATCACAGCTGGGATTCGAACCTGGTTCAGTGCGCATCGCTGACAATCAATTAATTTACCGACAGATCATATTGTCCTCGCCACTTCACCCGTATGATCATTTCGCCGAAATTTCATTTCTCCGACAGGATCTTCATCGACACGTTCTTTTCCCCGACTGGATCGTTACATCCACAGCTCATTTTGCCGACACGTTCACTTAGCCGACACGACCCTTTCACAGACACGGTCACTTCACAGCCATTTAACCAGTACGATCATTTCGTCGACAATTTATTTCTCTGACACGATCATTTCACCAACATGATCACTACGTCGACATCTCATTTTGCTGACACGTTTTCTTATCCGACATGACAATTTCACTGACATGGTCTCTTCGCTAACACAATCATTTCGCTAACAAGATTTCATTCTCCCCAGATAATTTGACCGACGCTATTCGTAATTTTTAATTAATAGTTCATTTTCTTTTTACTCTTAGAAACTTTTCGGAATTATTTAGCAAATAACATGCTCGTAAAATTATAAATATGTTGTTAAATGAATTAGAGGCTCAAAAGCTTAGTTATTGATTAAAATCTGGGAGCTTTAGCACTGCAGAATGTTCCGATAAGTTTGAACTGAAATACATCTTTTTTCGGAAATTAATCTAAGAACGTTTAACTAAAGTTTAACTTGGAAAATTTCTTAAAAATTAAAAAAAAGTAATATTTTTATTAACAGAATTATGCTGAAAAAATATTGATGCGTCCAAAACACTCTTGCTACGTTCGGTCCTAGAATTATACTTTTTATAATCCTAAGCGTAATTTATTATTTTGCTATTTTATTTTTACACCAGGCGTTACAAACTTCGTCATTAAGATCATATTTTCATGAGGTAGGGAAACGATTGTTTATTAATACGTAAGGCTAAACCTCAATGCAAAGTTTACGCTAATATTGGTCTTTATGTTGGTTATATTATGACGAATATCGATTCTGACTACACATATAGCAAAATTTTGAATGAAGTATTTAATTTTTGTAAATATTAAATGCATTTAACTCCTCTTTATTTTGTAATAGAACCAAAATTATTAAGAATTTATAACTAGTTTAAATTGTTGACTTCGACTTATTTCAGATTTAGTTTTATTAATCATCATAACTTCGTCTTAAAATTCCATATTTTCTATTGAATTTTAATTTGCGATAAAAAAAACTTTTATAAAAAAGGAATTAATAGCTTAATTATATACTGAATTTCTTTCATAAATATTGCTCTCCATATAATTAGGATCTATATAGATATGTTTATTGCAATATAACCGGTGCAAAAACTAATTTCAGCGTGAACTTCTTGTTGTTGCGTAGCATTGTGTGTCCTCCTGTAAACCATTTTTTCCAATTTTTGGCATGAGAACCTCTAAGTATTCGTAAGGTGTATAAAGAAGGTTCACGATTGCAATAGCAGAATTGCAAATGGAAAGCATAAAATAAATAAATAAATAAAATATTGAAATAATAAATATAATAGACTATAATATAATAAATATAATAGACTATAATATAATAAATATAACAGACTACAAATAGTAATAGACTACAAAAATTATTGATTTACTGCGCCGTAAACAGGGCATTGGATATAGTGTTTTCAAACGCACCAGCTCTAAGCCATTAGAGTAATTATTTTCAATTAAAGTATTTACTTTTAAAATAATTAAATTTTTCAACATTTCTAATAGTAACTTTAACTAAACACTTTTGAAATAATTTCTGGAAAAAAGTAATAATAAATATTTTATAAATCAAAACTCAAATGAAATCAAAGTTGACTACATACTTCATTTCGAATTTGGGAAATTTCGGTTATGCTTAATTGCTTCCTCAAGTTTAAGCAATAACCATATGTAATCTAAGTAAGCTATTGCTTGATTAAAAATTTCATTCGCTTCAAAAATAAACAAATGTGAAATAAAAGTCGCCATGTTTTAAGCTCTCGAAAATAGGCACCCATTTTCAAGACTTGCCAGACGTAAATGAGAAGAAACAAAAGTGATTTGAAATGTGAAACGTCTCGCAATTCTTGAAGATAGACACCTATTTTTAAGTGCCTGAAACTTTTTTTAAACGGCAGGCACTGAACAATCGTTCTTCACCTCGGAAGAAGCCGGAAGCGCTGCTTTTTAACGTTACCCGGTGGGAACCTGTGAACCTAAGTTACGGAAGCAAGCTGCAGTACCCATGCCACAAAAATCCGTTTATAGGGTGGGTCACATTCACACTACAGAGAACAATACAGAGAGAAGTATCCATGCCCTGAGCTGGATTCGAACCAGCAATCATTGGTTTCGCTGTCAGACTCACTGACAACTCGTTCACCTGGCCGGAGAGCGCTTGAAACATGTCAACTGTTATTTCTTCTATAACTCTATTTCTGAAGCAAATGAAGTTTTTAATCAAGTTACAGCTTACAGCTTCAATTTCTTAGGATTATCTATGTAATAATAAGTTTATGATTTTATTTAGTAATAAGTTTATGAGTTTATTTATTTAATAATAAATATGCTAATTTATGATTTCCGCAAAATAATGTGCATTAAATAGAAAGAAAAAAAATCAAACAGTTTCAAAGAGAAAAAAAAAACTTGATTAATTAATATCATTTTGGCAAATAATGTTAATCATAATTGTATTGATCATGTCGGCGAAGTGATCATGTCGGTAAAATGATCATGTAGGCAAAATGAGCTATCGGTGAAATTGTGTCATCGGAGTGAGCTGTCGGTGAAATAATTATCTATGTCACAAGAGCTATATCGGTGAAATGAGCTACGTCGCACAAGCTATGTCGGTGAAATGATTACCGGCCATCTGAATATGGCCCGTTAAAACGCATAACTGGGCTGCCAATTCTGATATCCAAAACAACTAATTACTCAGCCAAGAAATACTTAGGCGTCACAAGTTTCATCCGCTACTGTCGTATTTCAGCACATAGCCACCAATTCTTACTGGTATCAACAAAATACGACGACAAAGGAATAATAACTCTGAACTGTCAGTTGCTCTAGTGCCTTGTATTCTTTCTTTTTTCCGGGTAGTGATATTTTATTGCACAAATGGCACAAAACTGAATATCTTGTGTGAATTTTATGATCTTCTTTAGAACATTCGAGGCTAAAATTCCTTATATAATTGATAACACTAATAAGAATAATATACTTCAATTTTTTTAAAGATTTTGTAGCATAAAAAATATTTCATTGTAACTATGAAACTTACTTTACTTTATATATTTTTTTAATATTTTTTGCAATGTACATACGTAGATTGAAGCAAAAGTGAAAAATAGAAAACTAAAAATTATGGGTTTGTTTTATATTATTATATTTGAAGCATTCAAAAATTCAGCATAGTAACGAGTATTAAATGTTAAAGAAAAACTATTTTTTCAAGAAAAAAATATATAATTTTCATATGTTGATCAAAGATTTGAACATTACTGCTTTGCTCGTGTTGGGATACGTATTTAAAGCCTTCGTTTTAGAATAGAACAAAATAAAAAAGGAAACAGGAAACTGGAGAAAAAATACAATACACTATAAAAAATATTGTTATTTTTACAAAAGCTTTTATCAAATCAATATAACTGCCTCATTTTATCCCAATTTAGGTCTAAAGCTATCTTAAAATATTAGTCCAATTATTAAACAGCACTAGTATATAGTATTGGATAAACAATATTAGTAAAATTATTTTTGAGCAATAACTTATTGCATTCAGGTAAAAAATATCGATGATTGTTTTCAAAATAATAATATCAATGATATATTGCACTCAGATTAGCAATA
The DNA here is from genome assembly GCF_982258835.1 of Parasteatoda tepidariorum. Taxonomy (NCBI): domain Eukaryota; kingdom Metazoa; phylum Arthropoda; class Arachnida; order Araneae; family Theridiidae; genus Parasteatoda; species Parasteatoda tepidariorum. Next base: position 81,285,769 of record NC_141757.1, read on the forward strand.
ACAAAATATGTCATTCAAATTACAATGCAATAATAATTATACTCTAACAATATTTATATTGTAATACGTAATATTAGTTTAATTCAACAATATATTGTAGGGATCATTTAAGAATATAAATAATATGTTGAATATTGATGATGATGACTGACGGGCATTTTTGGAACTCTCTGCAGTATTTCGCTTATAGCTCACTTAGAGTGAGAGATAGGATGAAGTTTGCAGAAGATAAATAGCTTTAAGGAATTACAGAAATGATTGTAGTCTGCGTCCATGAGTGATGAGAACGACAGAGCCCCGATGCCAAGTTGTCTTTGGAGTATGGAACACCGTTGGTCCAAAAGTGGACACATGAGTAATATGTGATCAATTAGGCTGAATAGTTTAATCTTATGTACCAACAAATATTTGCTGTTTCCAATTTATTTCTACATTTTGATTATATCATATTTTTCTTTTCAAAACATTTTTTTTTTCATCAAATTTTTTTGTTGTTGTTAAACTCAAAAAGTTTAGTGTTTCTTTTTTAAGTGTATTTATATTTAAAAAGGATGATAATTTGTTAATATTTTTTTTTATCGTAATAGGTCTTTAAATATTTAAATCAAACTTTTTATAATTGCCTTTATATTTAAAAAGCATGATACAAATATTTTTTGTTACGTATTTAGACCCTTAAATATTTCAACGCAACATTTTTTACTTGCTTCTGTATCTAAAGAGGATGATACAAATATTTTCTTTTATCAAATTCGATCCTTCATTATTCAAATAAAACTTTTTAACTGCTTTATTTAAAAAGAGTGACACGAGTAATTTTTTTTTTACCAAATCAGATTCTTAAATGAAATGAACTTTTGTATAAAGTGATTTTTGCGCGCGTTCTCTCTAAAAGTAAGAAAATTTATTTAAGATAAGTTTCCAGTAAGAATAATTTCTTAATAGCTCGATTCGATTTAAGAAGGAATCAAATAATTTCTAAGAATATATTCTTCAATTGGGAAAATCACTTCTCTGTTTAATATATCCATTTCTGGAAATAGAAATGAGAAAAACGGAAATGGATAGAGATAGAATCTCGGACTTAAAAGTAATATTTCTTATACTTTTTTTATTGCTTTAATGAAAAAACGAGTATAAAAAAATTGTTTAGTACAGTTATGAATAGAAAAAGAAAATCGTAAAAATTACTCGGTGTAAAAATTAAAAGAATTCAATCTCTTGGCCAGTAAATAATTTAACTCGTTAATAAATTTTACCATGATGTTAACAATGCTGTATTTTTCCACAGAACTGCATGCAGCACTGTAACAATGTAGTATTGTATAAGAATGCTCGCTGCATATTTTCCTTTCGAATTGAATAATTTGGTATAGTCATGTAATTGGCCTTGGTCGTACTGCATACTTGTGTAACAATACGTACAAGAATGAATTAAATAATTGTGGACAAACAATTTTTACAATCAGAAACTTTTAAATTAATCGAATAAAAGGAGACTTGGAGCCATCTAAATACAAAAAGTGAAAGAAGTTATTTCATACCAAATAACAGGGTTTCTCTCCCCCCCCCCCTGAATCTTAGCGAAATGAACAGGAAATTAAAGGGTCAAGCAATACCAAACCCTTATCATGCATCCCGGAAAAAATAGGGCAAAACGGAGAATTCCTTTATTGTTAAAGCTTAATTTATAAATCTATGAAAACTTAATTTATAAATCCCATATATCTTAGTAAGTTATAATATACAGGGTGTCCCAGGATTATTTTGGCAAACTTAAAGGGAAGGTAGGGGAGATTACGAGGACTCAGATTTACATAGCAACGCATGGTAGAAAATGTCTTCGCTCACCGTTAGGTGGTGTTACTCATAAGAGCTTTGGAGGACCACCACGGTCTCCTGATTTAAGCTGAATGGACTTCTTTTTTTGGTGAAAGTGTTGTGTACCCATTGTTAACTTTTACAGCATTCTTAATCTTTTATTTTCACTGGCATACACAGACGACATACAAAACATTTATAATGAGAAAAAGCCATCTGGTTGCCTAGCAACCAGCCAGAGTTGGAATATTACAATTACAGGAGTTGCCTGCCGTGTTAAAACAATTATTTAAACTAACTGTCCATTGATGTTGCAACATCCTCCCCACCCAGGTCAACCTCAGGCGGGATGACCAGCTGTATAGGTCGAGTTATAGTCTTTCCATCCACGCTTAACACGCATGTTCGAATTTCACCATTACTTAGATTGGTAATTCGGGCCTTCTTCCACATGTGTCTGGGTCTGACGTCTTCTTTTAGTAGCACAAGATCTCCTGCTCGGATGTTGAAGGAGTTATGAATATTGTGAACTTGGTGATAAGAGCGCAGTTGCAGCAGATATTCTTTGGACCATCTTTTCCAAAATATATCCAACACGTCTTGTTGTTGTTTGTAGAGTTTCGTAAGTCTTGGATTGTTATTCAGATTTGTGGGTATAGCTGTTAATTTTCTACCCGTTAGGAAATGTGCCGGTGTCAAGGCTTCCATGTTGTCTTCATCTCCCTCTTCATAGACAAGGGGTCTGCTGTTAAGGGCGGCTTCTATCCCTACAAGTACAGTAGATAGATTTTCTTTATCTAATACTGCACGACCAAGAGATTTACGAAGACAATTTTTCACTTTGACCTGGTTGCTAGAGTCGTCTTTGCTGCTACGGATATCCAACAAATTCCAGGTGTGTTTGTACGAGTCCATGGTCCAACTGTGTAACGCAGGCATCGCTAATAATAGTGGGAACTTTGAACATATTTTGTGACATTTTTACGTACCATCTACCACAACACATGTAATATCTATGATCAATGAATATTTCAGATGATCTCAGTCTTTCTTATATGTGGTTTACATTCCGATAACGTTTCCGACCATGGGTTTGAAAGTTTGCCCGAATAATCCTGGGACAGCCAATATTAAAGATCATATCGTAACAGTTTATAAAACACTATATGAGACAATATAGTATATGATATAAGTTTCTTCTACAAATATCATTAATTTGTTCAAAAAGAAAAGACGCAAACTCAGCTTTTCAAATACTATCAAGTGAACCTAATTCTATTCTAATTCTACTGATATTGATATTCTTTATTTATTTTCAAGTTATTTTACATTAATAAATTCATTTTATTGTTTTTTTAATCTGAAACTATTTCCAGAATAAAGGTAAAATTCAATCAACAAAAAGGAAATATAGATATCCAGCATGAAGATCAAGTCATTTAATCCGATATGTACTATTCACCCACAAATCCGCTTAGTCTCGTATTAAGGTGAAAAGTATTTAAGATAACAAATAAAACGGTTTCTTTTCATGAGTAGGTGAGCACGAATAGAAAAAGATAACAGAAGATTGATACATGTTTATAAGTTGTCGAGAGGGCCGCACCTACCCATTATGTGATTTCGCGATTCATCACTTTGTGGCGATGGACATAATCGATAACGATGACTTTCTTTTTCAATGAATCAACCATCATAGATGACCATCAAGAAAAGTTTTGCACATTATTCTAAGTAGAACGTACCTCTTTTTTTCAATGAATTAACCATAGATGACCATCAAGAAAATTTTTGAACATTATTCTAAATAGAACGTACCTCTTTTTTTCTCCAGAAGGTTAAAGTGAAACAATATAATTTAGTTAATAAAAAAGTTAGTAATATTAGACTTTCAACATGTAATAAGAAGCTTACAAAAGCTCTAAATTAAAAAATAAGTTTACGCAAATCCAATAGCCGAAATTTTTTTTTACAAGTGGCTTTTGTTAAATGAAACATAATTAAGTTTTCTTTTTCGAAACTTAACGAAATTTTACGGACTATATGCACTTATTTTATTTTATGTTTTATTTTATTGCTTATGTTTTATTTTATGTTTTATTTTTGGGCTTACGACTACTAAAGTTCAACTCCGCAGCCTTGTAATTCTGAACCAATACAGAAAAAATGGAAACTCCTGGATCAGTACCTCCTGAGGTATTGATTTGTTACGGAGACATGGAGGACTTTGCGACTCGACAGATTAAACGTGCATCAGTCCCCATTTACTACACGGGGAGTCTTCGACCGGCGGGGATCGAGCCCACGAACTCTTGGACATGGGCCCAGTGCCCTACCAACCAGATTATCCGGGCCTACTATATGCAATTAGTAGAATTTCTCTTTATATGAAATATTAATGACTCGCAAAAATATCTTAAAACTGGTTAATAATAAATACATTTCTCTTATGTGGCACCATGAACTCGAGTATTTCTCAATACATTGGCGACACTTTTGCAAGTATTTATTTTATTAGATTATTTTAAAGAACAATTTAAATAGTGTTGAATAGTTACGTTAAGTATTCACTTAGATTAATCCTGTTAGGCAGTCTATCTTAAGTAATAATTTAAGTTGCGATGAATAATTAGCTTACGCGAAATATTTAATTTAGAATAATTTTGCATTTTTATGGAAATAAAAACTTAGTTACGTAGTAATTACTTAGATTTATTTTTGATACTTGCTAAAATTGGGGTTGAAATTTTAAACATTAAACGGTGTTATGGTGCTGCATACTGTCATGCCAATTATAGGCCACGGAGCTTGCCTTCGTCGAGCAATTGCATACATGCATATTATACTGGGGTTCCTAATTTTTTTCGGCTGCGGAACCCTAAAGGATCAACATTCATTCGACGGAACCCCGATTTTATAATTAAAGTATATAAAAGCAATGGTATACCTGCAAGTGACGAAGGGTGGGTATCTCGATCCTGATTGGTTGCTAAAACGTGTCATTTGTTTACGTTAGCAACTGTTCTTTCCATTCTATTTTTAGTCAGCCAAGTCAGTCATGATTAAATTCTCTTAAGTATACGTAATAAGTTAAGTACATTCTATATTCTTTAGCAAAGATTTCACTTATTTCACTAGATATTTCTTATTTAACACAAAGCCAGGCTCGAAATCATGTAGAACATAAACTAATTATGCATCAAAGTTGCCATGTACACAAAACAAAAATATATCACTGTTACAATAAAATACATTAACAAATAATAAATTTAAATTAAGTAAAAGACGTAGAAGAGAAATAATTGTATTATAACAAATTCTATGTGCGTACGACTTTGTATTTTATTAACTTCTCATTAAATAACAATCTAACTTATGTGGAGAAACTTAGGTTAATTTTAACCCACCACTTTGCTTATAAACGATCAACTGGAGCTGGCGTCATATGTCACATATGTGGGTATCTGTGATATTCTTTTTCTTCTTCTTCTTGAAGTGCAAATACCCAATTGTGAACATATTAACCTATAAAGGACTGATTTGTTTTGATTTATAAATTTACCACAGTATTATTTTTTTCCATTCAGTTCAATCAAAAAACATAGTTTAATAAATTTTACTTTTTAGCTTGCACCGAAAAGTGGACAAAAACTTGAATTTTTTCATGAGGAGAGCTCCTTTAAATTTTATGAACTCAAGCTAGTGGAAAAGTTGTCACATTTTTAACTGACCTCAAATTCGTTTTGGTTACCTTATTGCAGCCAGAAATAATGAAAACTTACCTATTTATCAGGCTCAGTTCTTCAGAAGTGATTTGAGTAATCTAAATAGTCAGGAAGTAGTCAAGTTGATTTCATTCTCACACAGACACGAAAGCAAATTAATAAAACTGTAGTATAAATTAGACAATTTTTGTTCTTTTTATCTAATTAACATGGTAAATTAATTTTCAGTTGAAAAATATCAAATCAATTTTAATTATCTTAATTGCGCAGAAATTTATCCTTATGTTACACAGATTCATTAGAAGGAAAAATACTACTTTTCCTTTACTGAATATACTATTCAAACTAACTAAACTTTAATTTTTCAATATTAAAAAATTGTTCGAAGTGTTTTAATGTTAAGTATTTTTTAATTTCATAATGCCATGTAATCTTAAAGTTTAGCACGATAAAAAAAAAATTGTGTTTCTAAGAAATGAAATAGTATATTGCAATCAAATTGTATTGCTATTCCTCTATAGTGAAACACTATAGTGAAACAAAACCAAATACTGAACAAATTTCTTATTTTTTTTAGGGCGAATAAAACCTTTAGCAAAAAGTGCTCCACTTTCAGCAAAACAATTTGCCAGGATTAGTTTCGTTAGCTCGAAGTGTCGTATTCGAGAACTTTGATAATTATTATTTTTATTACTTAGGGTTAGTTCTCAATATAAACTTAGCCGGTATTATCATAAACTTAGTAAAGCTCCTCCATATTACGACTTTTACAAGTCTTGCACTTTTTTTCCGAACTGCACCGGCAAGTGCAATTCAAATATCACTTTATTTTTCACAAGTTTTGCACTTATTTTTCAAACTGCAAAAAGGCAAATATAATTCGAACTAGTACTTAATTTTTTACACGTCTTGCACTTGCGGCAGATTCAATTCAAACTAATGCAATTTTTTTTACCAATAAAAAGTTAGTTAATGTTAGTATAAACAAAAAGTATTTATAAATTTCTCCATGATGCCATACACTCTTAAAATTTAGCACTATTAAAAAAAAAGGGGAAATATTAAAGATAGTTTTTGTTCTCGCATGAATCATTCATAATCGTAATCGTAGTGTTCCTAAAAAATGCAATAATGTCTGGCTATCAAAATGCATCGCAATCTCCTTTTAGCTATACAAAACCAAATATTGAACTTATTATATTATTTATATACACGAATGAAACATTTAGCCAAAGGAACTTGCACATTCTGCAAAACAATTTGTCAGGATTAGTTTTATTAGCGTATAACTCGGCGTTTCTTATTTGAGCATTTTTATTTAGAGTTAGTTCTCCATGTAAACGGAACCGGCATTATCGTAAACTCATTAAAGCTCCTCCGTATTACGACTTTTACAAGTCTTGCACTTTTTTTTCTTCTTCTCTCTAACTGCACGCGGCATTCTAAATGCATGAAAGAACTTCATTTGCAATGACGGTGCTCGTAAAAGTGCTAGCCAACCCCTCTATAACCGACACTTCGACTTTTATTTTCATCTGAACACGGCCCACCCGGTATTCGAAAAACATTTGTACGTGTGCATAAAAGCATAACCAGAATTAATTGAAACCTTAAAGAATCTCCGGCAACGGCCAACTAAGACATCATAAAGGGGGTAGAGAATTTTTAGCGAGTTTTGAAAATACGAACGAAAAAATTTAATAACTGAAACAAAGCAATGCCCTCTCTAGGTGCACATTTTGAACTTTTCCAACTTTTTGATCCATTCTAGATCTTGTACATCATTAAAAGCTCTCACGAAGTCACCAAGACGGGGAGGGGGTGGGGAATAAAAATAAGTCTTCTGCAAAGGGATATCAAAGTCGTAAAATTTCTGAGGGTGCTTCTGAAAAGTTTTTATGGGAGCGTATTTAAAGAATAGCGTTCTTCTTTTCTTATCTTTGAAGAACTGCTCCGTTTTAATTTTTTCTTATTATTTCGAACAATCTTTATTATTTTATTTTAGAACGAATTTCATGTAACAGCTGCAAATTTAATACTTTCGCAACCCAGTGATGCTGATGTCACGCTGGGAAATATAAAAAAATAAAACGCTTGTTAAGTAGAGCTTTGTGTGTTAGCGTTTTATTATTATTATTATTTTTTTTTAATAAAGGAGGGCACTCCCTATGACATGTGAGTATTTATTCATTTTACATTTTAAGTAGAGAGAAGAAGAATAAAAATATTCAAAGATCAGACACACCATCATTTCATTTCTAATTGGAAAGTTCATGTGCACTTTGTAAAACTCTTCTTCGTTTGATTACAAAATTCAAGGGCACTTTTGTAAAACTCTTCCATCAATCCAACGTTGAAATAATTTAAACTTTGATTCAACGTTCCATTTTGTATTCTTTCAATTTTTTCCTCCAAATTTAAAGTACAGTGCAATTCATTCCTAATTATTAATCTTATGTGCACTTTCGTAAAGCTCTTCTTCTAATACGTTGTTAAACCAATTTTAATTTTAATTCAGTGCTCCATTTCGTATGCTTTTAGTTTCTTCCCCAAATTTAAGGAACTATGAAATTAAATTTTAATTATAAAATTCAAGTGCGTTTTTGTAAAACTTCTTTGAAAGCGATGTTAACATAATTTTTGTAAAACTCTTCTTTAAAAGCGATGTTAACATAATTTGAATTTTGATTCAACGTACCATTTTGTATGCTTTTAACTTTATTCTTTCCAAAAATTAAAGGTTCAGTGTAATTCATTTTTGATTACAATATTCAAGGGTACTTTTGTAATACTCTTCTTCCAATCCAATGTTGAAATAATTTGAATTTTGATTCAACGTTCCATTTCATATTCTTTCAATTTCTTAATGTACAGTGCAATTCATTCCTAATTGCACTTTTGTAAAGCTCTTCTTTCAATACGATGTTAAAATAATTTGAATTTTGATTGAACGCTCCATTTTGTATGCTTTCAAGTTTTTTCCTCCAAATTTAAGATACAGTAAAACTTGGTAAGTTGACCACCTGTATTAGTTGAACTCTATTATCAAGAACCGAAATTTTATAAAAGAGAACAAAACCTTTGCAGTTTGATCTCCTATCTACTTTGTACGTTGACCGCTGAATTAAAGTAAATTTGTCTGGTAGAGTTGAGGAATGCTGTTCTAAACTTTTCATAAATTGACCGAAAATAAACTTAAAGGAAATGTTCTATGCTATTATGATACGCATGAAAATTTCACTGAATTGTCTAAATTAGTACTAAAAGCTAACCTAAACCTAATTTCACTTATATTCTTATACATTGATAGTTTAAAAAAATAATCTATAGTTCACCCATTCATGACAACAGTTTTTCCTGCGGGGGATGGTGTTTACCAACAGGATAATGCACCATGTCATAAGGGTCGAATCGTCGAGGAACATTCCAGTGACTTTCAAGTTATGTCTTGGCCCACAAATTCACTTGACCTTAATCCAATAGAGCATTTGTGGTCCTACTTGAAAAACCAAATTCGTGCTGCCACGCTACCCCCTCGCAATTTGAGGGAATCGCAGGACCAGTTGGTGAGTGCTTGGTACCAGATACCTCAGACTACCTATCAGCACCTTGTGGAATCAATGCCACGGTGGGTCATTTATAGACATTTACATGGTTATCATTTAACAAAAAAGTATATATAAAACGTAACAAAGTATTCAAATATGCATGCAAATTTTTAAAAATCCATACTTGCACTACAGCCAATAAAAGGCTTTTATTCTCCAACTATCATTTCCACACAACTTTCAAATGTGTTTTAGATTGATATTTGGAAGAGTCCATTGGCTACAATAGGGGTATCGCATATTTTAGGAAAGATCGAATATTAGGCACTTTTTCTCAATTTTTGTGTGCGGTGGTATGTTTGCGTTATCTTATTTTTTTATTTTAAATTTATGCTTTAATTATGATTTAGTTATTTATTTTAAATTATTTTATAATTTATTTAAAATAAAAAGAATGAAAATAAGTGTATAGTAATTAATAATAAATAAATGAATCATTTCGATAAATAATTTTTACATGGTTTCATTTAATACGCGGACCTTATTTGTTCCGTATCTTGTTTGATACAAAACATTGAACAGCAATGAACATATTAGTTTTTAATTTTAATTAAATAGTTTTTTGTCGCATTTCTAAAGCAAATGTAACTAAAGTGAAGCATCACTTTAAAAATTTTGGATCAAGTTACTGTATAAAGTACCGGCACTCAGGGTACAGGTACATTTTACCCTGAATCCATTTTGACCGTAAAATTTTTCAGAACAAGCAAAATCTGATAAACCGTAATTTTTACTGTGAAATGATCTAAAATTTCACGGTAAAAATGGATTTTGCACTTGAATGGATTTCACGGATGCCGTATTCAGAGTGCCAGTAATTTTTTACAGTGTATTTAGTCTAATATACGAATTACGTCTTAATTGAAATAATTGCCTACATTTTTAAACATCCGGCTTTTCTGTTCTTCTCTGTTTACATGAATTTGTTCCTGGATTGCTTAAAAATTATAACACGAGTTATCGGACTGAGTAATTCAATCAGGCAAACTTTGCTGAGAAATTAAATTTTAATGTCATCGTTTAACAAAACAAAAGAACAACCACTCAAAACATTCATTGATATTTTTTTTCATAAATGATCTAACATTTCGTGGCCGTAAAGCAATAAGATCTAATATGATACAAATGCTGATCTCACACTTTCTGTGTGGCGGAATCAATTATAAAAAGCCGCCAAATGAACTCGCCAGACAAAACAATGACTCGTTGGCAATATCACTTTACACAAAGAACAGTTTCCTATTTTTTTCTTCAACCACAGCTTAATTTAGAAATCCATTAAAGAAGAATGGGAATTAATAAAACAATTTTCCGAAAGAAAAGATTATCGTTATTGCTACTTAAATAATTTATATTTTTATTAATTGGAAATTCCTCCCAGTTCTTTTGTACGGCTGAAGATTATTATTATGCTTGTCTTTTCTTGGAGGTTATCTGTATTTTTCTATATGTCATCGATGTATATTCAATATTTCGAGATTAATAATTTTTTTTATTTATTAAGCCAAACGTGTCAAGCATATGGCACCAAAAGGTCTGTTTACTAATTGACCGAGGACTATAATAAAAGCGTATTTATTAAAAATCTATTCAATACTTATACTGCAATTATTGGTTCAGTACTTTGAACTGAGCTAGGCTGATGCTACAAATGCTGTCGGCTTCAAAGCTGAAAAATAAAGAAGCAAAAAATTTAATAGTACAATTAACCATATCATGCGTGTTTTAAATTTATAAACAAATTTGTAAGTCAGGATGTTTTTAATCATAACTATGACATACCATTTATTTCATGGAGGCCGACCATAAATGATGTCACGCGGGACAGAGTAACAAACAGTAAAATCATCAGAATTTTTATAATGCTTATTTTTATATATGTTTATTTTCATTTTACGTTTATTTTAAAACGATAGAATTGCTATTTTGTTTTAATAACTTCCTTTTGTATTCTTCTTTTCCAATTCCTGGAGATGGCTGGGATAGAAAATGCTCAAAAAATTACGCACAAACGCTTGCTTTGAAGCACACCTGCATTTGACAAAACGCCTTGCTCACTATAAGTCAGGATTTCTACCTTTTCGTAAGTCACTAATCTAGGCATATAGAAACACTTCTTCTTCTTTGGCACTACAGCCAGTTGCCGACCAAAGCAGTCTCAGTCAGTTTACCCCATCTAGATCTATTTGGTGCCATATTCCTCCTTTTGTTAACTCTGAAGTCCTTTTTACCACTTCTGTCCTATATCTAACCATCTTGTTCAAACTCATCTTCCTAATTTTCCTTTTGGTGTTTTGAAGGTTAATTTATTTAGAAGATTTTCATCGCTGCATAGGAATATATGTCCTAGTCAACTTATTTGAGAATCATTGATCATGAACAATCGAAGGAAAAACATGTAATGTCAAATAGGAATAATTGCATTAATAATTGGTGTAAAATTACATTTAAAAAAAGGGGGAGATTTAAACAGACTTTCAATTTGCGCGTAATAATTCTTCATTCGATTTGTTTAAAAATTTACAGTATGTTACTAATGCATCTTACACATATAATATTTTCAATCGCGTTTTTATTTTTTGATTTATTAATTAATAGATAATTTTCTTTAATAACCTTAATAAAAAATACCTTCCTTTAATAAAAAATAATTTTTAAAAAAATTTAAAAAAAAAAGAAAACAAAAACTACGTGCAATGAGAACTGCAATAATAATAGAGATCCTGTCAAATATTTGAGTCAAGCGGATAAGAAAATTGAAGTTATGGGGTTCAGAATGAGTAAATGAAACAGGTGCACTCTAAAAAACTCCAGATCAAATTGCTACTAATAGTACCGGCACTCTAAATCCATTTTTACGGGAACATGTTACGAAACAAAAAATCTGATATCCCGTAATTTTTACAGTACTAATTACCGTAAAATCACTGAATCACTCTAATTAAATAAATATTAATGTAAAAATTACGGTATAATATTTCATGGTTCAGATGAATTTTGCAGTAAAATGGATTTTACAGATGATGCCCTCTAAGTCCCGATGCTTTATACCGTAATTTGATCCGAAATTTTTTACACTATCGTATATAAAGGAAAAAAATATATATTCTAGAATTCATTCCGAATTATATTCCACGAGTTTGACACCACTTTGAAGTTGCGCCTGAGGCTGATGTTCCCCCTCTAACAACGCCACTGAGTATATATGCTTATGGTCTTTCGTTTTTTGATCGTTTCGTTTCTTTTCGTCCGTTTCATTTATACTTGTAAATTGCCTGATTTAAATGTAAGGCATTAATAAGAATAGTACCTTCCACAGAATTTGAGACTTTACAACATGCTGATTTTGAAATTGCAGAAAAAGTGAACAGCTTTTCTGTTACGATTTTTTATTTATTTAACTTACGATAATTATACAAATGCGTCATATATATATTTAATATTTTTACACTTCACATCAATACAAAGTCTATAACTTTTATAAAATTATGATTATTTTAAAGTTCTAACCTTCGTCTAATTACAATTTCCTTATGGACAATGGTGTTTAATTAAACACCCCTTCAATACACCATTTTCAGTTTCAAGGAATGTATTTTCTACAAGGACAGGTATTTATAACCAGAACATGGATTCATTACTAGGACATGTATTTTGATACAGCGAAGAAAATGTTTAAAAAAAAATAACCTTCCTAACACCACAGGGAAAAGAAGAAGGCCTAGAACAAGAAAGCCCAGATCGAAATAGTTAGATAAAGTAGTGACGTGGTTATAGGGCTTGGCCTGTGACCGGCTGTAGGGCCTAAGAAGACGAAGAAAAGCATTCCTACGTAAAGTATATTTTCATGATTAAAAATCTGTGTATCAGATTTCATCAGAATTAGAAATCATAAGTTCGAGACTTTCGGAATAACGATTCATTATTATGTATTAGTAATGAAATTACTTTACTTGGTCAAAAGTTTATTTATTTATTTTTTTATATATAGGTTGTTTGAATAAAAGTGCATCCTTGCAAATAACATGAATTAATTTTCGCCTTTAAAATGCTAACAAATAAATAAATAAAATACCAATAACTGTCTGGGAAAATGAACTTCAAAACGAGAATGATGATTTTAGCTAATGTTTTGAGTAAGCCTTTTAATTTCAATCAAGCTTTAAGATTTTTTTATTTCTATTTCATACGGAATTAAAACTAAAATATTTTTAGTTTTAATAAAAATGAAATTTCTTTTCAACGAAGCATCTATTTGCGTTGAAGATTAATATGCGAATAATTGGAAGAGAAAAAAAACTGTATAAACTAAGAATTGCATCAAAAAAGAATAATATTAATTTTGCCTTTTGACTTCTAAGCATCTAATTTTGCTTCATTGTTAAATTCTTCTTTTGGGGTAAGCTTCCTTTATTAATAACATGGAAGAATAGAAATGTATTTTACACTTAGATATTTTTATTAAAAAAGTAATTTATAAGTAGGTAACTGATTACTGATCATCCAAATTGAATTGATTGCTAATTTTCAATAAATTTGGTAACAAGAATAATTATTGTTGTTATTAAATTGATCGAAAAATAATGAATAAAATTTTTTTTAAGCGCCAGTGTTGAAGATTACACAATTTCTTTTTATCAACATCTAGGTTTTGAGAACTAATTTGATGATGCTTTTCAATAATAATAATAATTATCAATTACTAATTTTCTAATATAATAATTATTATTATTTATAAAAATAGTTATTATTTATAATATTTTTATTTTGTTATATTATTTTGTGAGTTTTAAAATCAAAACAGCTCGCAGAAATTTGCAATCTTTATTCAGGTTATTAAATTTATCGATATTACTTCATCGTTTTGTTTATAAAAATATCATTAATTTCGTAATATTAATATTTTCATATTCATTTAACTAATTTTAGTTTATCAAACACTAAACAAAACGGAGTTTATTAAACATTTAACTTATAAAAGGTAATTTTTATGAAAAAAGATTTTTTTATATTTTTTATTTTCTTTGAGAGTATTTTTGTACACATTTAAATGATAGCTTAAATGCTTAACAAAATGTTGCAATTAAATTCCCCTTCCCATTTAAAAGTAAATAAATAAAATAAATAAAAAACAAAAATTCTCGCAATAAATTTTTTTTTTCTAAAACAATAAATTAGCAATATAGTTTTCAAATTAACTCTAGGGTTCAAATTAGAAAAAATAAATTGAATTTTCAAACATTTTTTTTTCAATAAAATGCTTCCGCATGGTAAACAAAATTATTACCCATTCCGATCAGATTCGGTCGTTTGATTAAATAGCATTTTTCAATTAGGAGTAAAAAATAAAAGTCTGAATATAATAGAAATCCTTTGATGTATCTGATCTTTTGAGTTGAAAAAAAAAACTAAATAATCGGAATAAAAGTGTGAGTTGATAGAGTGAGGGGGTAGTCATTTAGGGAAAAATAAGAAGCATTTGTGGAAGAGTACTCTCTTCACAACAGAATGTCTAGTTATCTCTTTTGTATTTTTTCTCTCCAGTGAGGAGAAAGAGAGAGAGGGTGGAACCTTCTATCGACATTCGCTGACGAGGGGTTTTTCTTTTGCAGGGTGAAACAGACTGAGGAGTTTTACAGCACGTGACAGCAGGTGAAGTCGGTCCCTTGTTTACGAAGGGCCATCCATCTCCCTGGCTGACTCCGCCCCGCACGACCTTGGAGCGCTACGACCTGTGACAGCGACCACCCCTCCTCTGCCAATGGTAATCTTCGACGTCACGGACAGGCGGAGCCACGGGCGCGCCGCTCGCCCTTCGATCGTTGTTCGTTTTTCCCCGACCTCACAACACGCGGCAACGCTTGCCGAATTGAGATGTCCTTACTCCGATGGCTAGCACGAGCCCTTACCTCTCGTCTGCCGGCCTGGTGAATTCACTCGCCACCGGTCCTGAAAGCCCAGGAATGCAAGTCGCCACATCGCAATCCGCCTACGCTAGAGAGCCTCCAGAAATGAAGTACATGCCGCCCCAACACCAGAGTCATAATGGACACCATGCACTGGCGCCCCAGCATCACTGGGTGAGCCTGCCGCCCCATAACGATGCTTGGTCAGCCGCCATGCCACCACCTGGCCTGCACGCCGCTCAAGATGTGAAACCCCCTGATTTGCATAGTGTCCATCACCGTCCACCCCAGCACATGGCCGCCTCTCATCCATGGCATCATTCTTCCCTTGCATCATCTCATATGTCCGGCATGGGGGGTCCGGGAGGAAATAGTGCATCTCCGCATCATCATCTCCAACATTATGGCATGAATGGTATGCTTGGAGGACATGGTTCTCAATTACACCCTGCTATGAGGGAAATGCAACATTCTGAGCATCCCCACCACCATCATCATCACCATCATCCCCACGATGATCTGTCTCATCCGATGGATCATGGACATAGACACCCAGATGACTGTGGTCCCCTGGGGCCCGGTGAAGAAGCCCCAAGTTCGGACGATTTAGAACAATTCGCGAAACAATTTAAACAAAGACGTATTAAACTTGGTTTTACCCAAGCGGACGTCGGGCTGGCCCTGGGAACTTTGTACGGTAATGTTTTTAGCCAGACAACTATATGCAGGTTTGAAGCTCTTCAACTAAGTTTCAAGAACATGTGTAAGTTGAAGCCCCTATTAGCAAAGTGGCTTGAAGAAGCAGACAGTACTACCGGTTCACCGACATCCATAGACAAAATAGCCGCGCAGGGGCGCAAAAGAAAAAAGCGAACGAGTATCGAGGTTTCAGTAAAAGGAGCGCTTGAGAACCACTTCCACAAGCAGCCTAAGCCAGCGGCTCAAGAAATAGCCAGCCTGGCGGACAGTCTTCAGCTTGAGAAAGAGGTTGTCAGGGTTTGGTTTTGCAATCGTCGACAGAAAGAGAAGCGTATGACACCCCCTGTTAATATGGGTACCGGTCAAATGCAAGGTGACGGTGGACTAATGATGGGTGGAAGCCCTCTACACGCGCACAGCCCCAGCAATCTCATGCAGTCACCCCCTCCGCCCCCACATTCGATGGCTGCGGCTCACTGACCCGTGGCCGGGGCCGCGGACTCCGTCCATCACTACGCCGGCCCTTTAGGGTCGACGGACGAAGACCTTTTGCCTGACCGCGAGCCCCTGCCACCGCCAACACAGTTCTTCTTCTCTTTGCTGAGAGGTGCCGCCCTGGAGCCGCCCTCCTACAAATGTACATGAATTTTATTTTCTCATCCTAACGAATGATGGACACCTAAATTGAATCGTCATCTTTGAATGAGGAAGAAAGAAAAGAAAACTTCATTGTTTTTTTGTGCCAATCTGTGGTTCCCTCTTTATTTTGAAATAAATAAAAAGTAAGGAGGGGGGACAAATGACCCCTGTGCCCCTCTTTCTACATTCATGATGTTGATCTTGATTCGCAGCTACAACATCCACCTGCTAAGGTAAGTTTATTATCATTTTTAATCATCAAATTTATATTTAACGTTTGTTGATATGTAATGATAAAGCATGGTGATATTTAACATGTTTTGTAAAATGTATATCTGAAATAATAACACACGTGAACTTTTTTTAATATCCCTGTTTTAATGGTTGAAATTTTAAAATGTATTCCTATATTGTCTTTAAACTTCAAATTGTATTCCTCCGATTACCGATTTTAAATTGCGTTTACTAACTTAAAATTCCTACCACACGACCAAAGTTCAAAATTTGAATTAAAATTAAACTTTATTGTATTATTAAAGTAGGTGGTTGTAAATTGTTTCTCCGAAATATATTTTTGTTTTATTTTTGCAAATCTGGTAAGTTTAGTAATTTGAATACTTTGAAATGTATTAAATCGAATTAAATGCTTCATTTTGCCGTCTATTGTTATTATTAATATGATATGCTAGTTCAATAAGTTGTCAATGTTATGTAAGTTCGACATGTTGAAATTACAAATTATTATATCAAGATTTTTATAGTGATTGGAATGATATTACGATTATGAAAATTTTATCTGTTTATTATTAATCGTAGTGTTTTTATTTTTACTTTCGTAAAATTTGGTATGATTA
Organism: Parasteatoda tepidariorum; assembly: GCF_982258835.1. Taxonomy (NCBI): domain Eukaryota; kingdom Metazoa; phylum Arthropoda; class Arachnida; order Araneae; family Theridiidae; genus Parasteatoda; species Parasteatoda tepidariorum. The sequence goes on from NC_141757.1 coordinate 81,303,021, forward strand.
AAATATACTCTATAGGCAGGGGTCTGTTTAGAAGAAATTTGGGTCCGTAAACGGACCCTTCACAAAATATCTTTCCATAAAAACGGACCCTTCACAAAATATTTTAACTTAAAAACGGACCCTTCAAAAATTTGTTTATCCTTATTATTACTTTGTCAATCGAATAAACCCTTTCCAGGGCAGAAAACAGGAAAGATGGATGCAAACGAATTAAGTTTTATCTTCGGCAGACGATTCTTCCATTATTCGTCCGAAATGAATATTCTGCGTTCAACAGTATAGGCTAAATACCAAATATTTGTATGTTGCATCTCTAATTTAGAAGTAGCAATTGTTGTTTATTTTTTAAAATTTAATTTTTTTAATTATAATTTTACAGTGTTGAGCATTATCATGTATGTCTTTACAGTTTAAAAACTCCTTGAAATTTTTTTTTTTTTTGCAATAACGGACCCTATTTGCACAAATTCATAAAAGCGGACCCTGATTGAAAGAATGTGAGTAATTTTTTCACAATTTCACGAAAAACGGACCTTTCACAAAATGTCTGGACAGACCCCTGATAGCACAGAAAAAGGTTGTTTTAATATGAATTTTTACATGTGCTTTGTTCGAAAATGACAATGTTATGATTGTTAAAAAAACAATAGATAAAAAGATTTTATGATATGAAATATAATGATTGCAATGTAAAATAATTACTAATTCCAACTGAACAAAAGCGTAAATTATTGTTTAAATATTAAAAATCGCAATGTAGCACTTTTGACTTTAAGAAAAAAAATATGTATAATTATAACTGGATTGAAATTAACATTATATATTTGTGTGGAATGTATGTATTTAAAATATTTTCAACCGAAAACTAAAAAACTAATTATTTAAAATTAAAATTCTATTAAGCAGATTACGAGATTTATTCACGAAAGAGCATTTTACAACGAATTTAGATTCAGTGCATCGTCTTGTGCGGCTTTTAAACAACAAATACCCTTGTCATCATTAAAAATAAGAATTTCCTTGAATTTTAGTTCTAAATTAAAGAGAATTAAAAATTTTGATTAGTCATTAATGCAAAAAATTTCTTACATTTAAGTAAATTATGCACTTCGGCAGTATTTGGAGTTTTTGCTTCAAATAAAAATTTAAAGCATCAAAAAAGCATAAAATATCAATAAACATACAAATAGAAATCATTTCTAATAAAATTCATTTATTTATTTTTTATTCTTCCTCTTATTTTAATTTGAGGAGGAGAAATAAATGGGAGCTACATTGTGTTCTCATTACAAAACAGCGTGCAGTCAGATCGTTGTTTACATATGGTAATTTTTTAATACATGCTGATTTAAGCAGTACATTAGTGGCTGCGTCTGGGAACAAAACCTTTTCGCATTTTCAACCTTTTTATAGCTCTCCCTTTATTAGGTATGCTAGATATTGATAATAGCCTTCCTCCTATTTGAATATATTTTGAAGAAGGTTTATCATTAAATTTTTTTAACCTTTCCCCTTTGTAATATAAGTTTTTATTCATTTTTTTTTAAAAATCTGGGTGCATTTTTTTAAAAAATAAATTATTACTTTTTATTTTGAATTGACTGGTTTTCTGACGTTCTTAGATTATATATTTCGTAATATCAATTAAAAGACAATCAATAATAATTTAGTTAACTAATCAGTAATAATTTACTTAATTTTATTGTTTTGATAAATTTGATTGATTTAAGCAGCGTATTGTTGGCTGCGCCTGGAACAAAATCTTCGCGCATTTTCAGCCTACTATAGTTCACCTTATATCAGGTATGTTAGATATTGTAATAATCTTTTTGCTACTTGAATAAATTTAAAAAAAAAAAAAGTTTGAGATTTTTTCAAGCCTCTTTGTAAATTATCGTTTCATTCATTTTTTTTTAAATCCTTGCACTTTTTAAATTTATTGATTTGAGTACATTTATTTTGATAGATTATTTTAGGCTTGTAAAATTATATGTTTCATGTATGAATTAAGTGGTTTTGTAATGTTATTGATATAATTATTGATACTAATCACTTTAAATCAATCATGAACTGGTATTAATATTTAAATATTTCTTTTTTTTTCCTTTAGTATATCTGTGTTTTTTTTTACTTTTAATTCAATTAATTGTCTTTAACTTTTTTTTAAAGGAAGTAGTAATGGTTATTAATAATTTATTGTGTCCTACTTGAATGGAAACCACTCAATCAATTTCAAACTGTTGAGTCTGTTATTGATTATTGATCTGGAGTTTTATTGATTTATTTAATGTTCTCAAATGGGTTAATAACGTAAACGCATTTTAAATAAATATAAAGAGAAAATACTTTGTTTTATTACACGTGTAAATTCGTCAAAACTTTTTAATTTGTTCAGCAAGTTAATAGCTATTAAGTTATTAATTAATAATTCAATTGATTTTTTCTGTTGAAATATGCTACATCCACATCGTATTTTTTATTTGTGAATTTTTACTATATGATATAGAAATGCAATACTGTACTTTTTTATAATTTTTTAATCCTAAATAAATAAATTTACTCGGTTATTCTTTACTAAATCACTTTGGAATCACTTTCGCTTCAAGTAAGATTTGATTTGTTGAATTATTTAATATAAGGAAGATTAAGTGCATTTTTCGTGGAAATTATAACTTCAATGTTAAGTTGTAATTAGTTATTTTGGATGTAACACACATCATTTTTTACAATAGTTTTGTTTTAACTTTATGGTGTATTATCGAAGAATAAAATAATAAAGAAAACAAAATTTATAAAATCGTATTATTCCCAAATAAAAAGTCTTAAATTATTTAAGAAAAGATATTAGGAATGTATGTTATTTATTTTTATTTATTCCAATTATCGGGGTGTTACATCAAAAAATATTTAATACCTAAAACTTTTTATTTGTAATACGTATTTTTACAGTGCATGTTTTATTTGTTAAGTTTTTAAATAAATATAAAGTTTTTATTAAATAATATTAAATAAAATTTAATATTAATAAATTAAATAAATAATAGTATAATAAATAATTAAATAAATAATAGTATAATAAAAAATTAAATAAATAATTAAATAATATTAAATAAAATTTAATATTAATAAATTAAATAAATAATAGTATAATAAATAATTAAATAAATAATAGTATAATAAAAAATTAAATAAATAATTAAATAATAGTAAATAAAACTTAATATTAATTAAATATTAAGTTTTTAAACATTTTTATTTGTTAAGTTTTTAAACAAATGACTTGTTATTTGTTAAGAAACAAATTTCTTTTTTTAATACTGTATAAGTTCTGGGCTTAATTATCTGGGGTGTAATAAAGACCAAATTTCACAGGTACTTTTCTGCTTGTGTAACGCCGTTCCAGGACTTTAAATCGATAATCATTTAGGTCATTGTTCGTAAAGTGAAGTAATAATAATAACTTATTGATCATAAATAAATATTTCTTAAAAAAAAACAGATGAAAAGTCTGTGGTTTATTTAGTGTTACCACCAGTGTTGTTTGTCGACCACCGTATTTGCGTCTACTTTACACATTTTTGATATTATTGCAACTCATTTTGGGATAAACTTTGTATGAAATGAACGTAATGTTTAGAAAATCAACTGAAACTATATCAATTCAATTCTTTTAGGTTAAACCCAATATTTTATTTTTTTGTATGTAACAGTTGAAAAGTTTTTTTTTTCTTGTAATGTTTATTAATTATTTTTTATCTAGAGTTATCCTCCTTATTGGATAGAAAATAAAACATGCAAACAATGTTAAAATTTAAATTTCGATTCATTCCTATTTAGATCTATTAACGGCAAACTGCGTTCAAGGGAAAAATTTTTTAGCACTACAACACTGATAGTTAAGTTAAGAAGATGAATATAATAAACCTTATTTGGCTTTTGTATCTCGAAAACTAATAATATGATTCTTTTAATACAATATTATGTAATATTATATACAAAATATAGAAGGTAAATAATATCAAATAAAAAATTATAGTAATATGGTTTTAATTTTTCATTTACTTAAACTAAATGTTTTAAAATGAATTTTTCATAGAAATTAATATTTATCTGAACAACATCATAACGTATATTGGTTACTTATTAGTGACAATTTCCCTAAACATAGTTTTTTTTATTTTATTAATCTTTGTTAAGATATTAAACCATTTCGTATATTTCATAATATATTTCTGTTTCCTGATTATTTTGGTAATCATAAAATATGATTTGAATTAGGGATTTTTTAATAGAAAAATCGATGTTAAGTAGCATTAACATTATAAGCAAAACTCTCGTTATGAATTATTTATTTTAATCAATAGACTTAAATCACTCTTTACCTGATCTGTAAAATTAAAAGTTATGTCACTAAAAATATTCACTATATCATACCATACAATCTTTTTGTACAATAACTTAAATAATAAAAAAAAATGCATTTACTTTGTAACGATGGTACTATTTTTCAATTGTATGTCGAATCTAGAACAAAAATACTATTACAAATATTTCATAGAAAGATATTTTATTATTTGAGAGGTTACATATAATTAATTAAATGTGGTCAAATCGCACTTTTTTCAGGAAATTATGAAAATTTTCAAAAGATCAACTTAACACATAAAGAATAATGCCAAAATATTTACGTTTATTACAGAATATTTATATGCTGTAATATAATATATTTACGTTTATTACAGTATTAATTCAGATTAATATAGTTTTGATATTTTTGCTTAAAAACTGCAACGTATATGTTATGATGCTAGCTTAAATCCAAGCAAATATTTTCTCATAGTCGATAAATTTTCTTTTGTCTTATTGTTCACAGGAAAAAAAGATGATTTTCGACAATTATAACACTATATTGACAGTTTTCCTGAAAATGATATTAAGAATGTTTCTTTTCAAAACGTATCTCGATTAACTTTTAAATGTTACTATAATATAGCACCTTCATTCAAACCCCATTTATATGTTTAAAATTATTTGAAAATTCGCAGAACAATTATCAACGTTTTAAAAACAGGGTTTTCTTTTATATCGAATTATATTCAATCCTTTCCAATATGCATTCTGTTTAATACATAAATTCATGAAAATTTCTACAAGCATAAATGTGATATTTATATAGAATATGAGAAAATATTTATGTCCTGGGTTATAGAACTGTGGATGATTACTTTATAACTCAAATTATTTTCTAAAAGAATATTAAATTCCCTCCAAACATTTTACTTTTTTCAAATTTCTGGTGTACAATGTCCAAATTAAAAACGTTACACTCTGATTCACTTTTAATTGGATTTAAATTTTATATACTAGATGTAATCTTCGCGTTTATCAATGAATTATCAATATATTATTATCAATAATTATCAATATATAAAAACGTAACATTTAGAAACATAAGTTTTTGCAACGGATTTGGACTTTTTTCACGGAATCTGGAAGGTATGGTTAAATAAATGTATAACTTTAATGTTTTTATAAAATTTTAAACTTTAATGTTGTTATAAAATTTTAAACTTCAATGTTTTTATAAAATTTTAAGCTTTTTAACTTAATCATTTATCATTGATTTAAACTTAATTATTTTGTTTTGAATGAGCATTAGTTGTTGATTATTTATTCTAAAAGTTCGTATAAAGAGTATTTGAAAAATTCCATATTAAATTTGCCTTAGAGCGTTGTGTATTCACTGTAAATATGAGCGCATGGCAAATTGAATTAATCAAATTCTGTGACTTAAAATAGTTTCAATACTGTAATTTCGCAAAAAAAATATTCTTTTACCTGCATGAAATAAACTTAATTTCTCTCCTACGAGGATATTTTTATATGCGTATCAGTGAAATTATGATTGGAGGAGTGTTTTTTTGGCCTAGTGGGAGATTAGTTTAATATTAGTGTATTTATGATTGCACGAGTGTTTTTTTGGCATAGTGTGAGAATAATTTAGTATTAGTGTAATTATGATTGAAGTGTTTTGTGAAAATAATATAGTATTAGTGTAATTATGATTGGAATAGTGTTTTTTTGGCATGGTGGGATAATAGTTTAGTATTAGTGTAATTATGATTGGGTGAGTGTTCTTTTGGCATAGTGTGAGAATAATTTATTATTAGTGTAATTATGATTGGTCAAGTGTTTTTTGGCATAGTGTGAGAATAATTTAGTATTAGTGTAATTATGATTGGAATCGTGTTCTTTTGGCATGGTGGGATAATAGTTTAGTAATAGTGTAATTATGATTGGACGACTGTTTTTCTTTGGCATAGTGTTAGAATAGTTTATTATTAGTGTAATTATGATTGGACGAGTGTTTTCTTGGCATATTGTGAGAATAGTTTAGTATTATGATTAGTCGAGTGTTTTTTTTTTTTTTTTGGCATAGTGTGAGAATAGTTAAATGTTAGTGTAATTATGATTGGTCGAGTGTTTTTGGCATAGAATGAGAAAAGTTTGGCATAGGCAAAGTTATATTTCGTGGGAGTTATGTTTTCTTTTTTACATATTTCATTTTTATCTTTTTAAGAATACTTTGATGAATGTATATAAAAGCATTCCATTAAAAAAAAATTTTTATTGTAATAAAATTAACATTGTGTTTTAAACTAGTGTATAATTAATTGCGTGTTTTAAAATTGTGTAGGTCTTGATAGGCGTAACAGCATTAAATCAGTATTTCTTTCTTTTAATTTAAAATCGTGTTGATGCTGAATATTTTTAACTTTAAAGCAGAAAGGTGGAAATTGTTTTATGTTTCTTATTTAACGCTTCACGTGTTTTATTCTTCTGCCATGACAGGAATTGTCTAGACAACGGTTTTTCTCAGAAAATCTTTTTAATATGGAGATATTTTGAGCGATGTTATTATCTTAAAATAAATAAAGTGTTTGCGAATGGCGTAAAATCTTTATATCATCTATAATTTTTCGCAAATGAAACTAAACCGAAGTATATCACTTTTGAAAATTATTCAGGTTTAATTCCCAAATTATTCAGGTTTTTCTTCGGAATTGGAAAATATTGCAAGATAAACGTACTTTACGTATCAAGTATTTGAGTAAGATACATGAACGCATGTAGACCGCAGTTCTTAATCATTGATGTCTAAGCTGTAACTTAAAATGTAAAAATAGTGCCAAGGTGTCTGGACTTTAAATCGTACTATTTTATTTTATTTCATCAACACCGTTGAACAGTCGATTCATAACGGATTTGCAGTTGTATCAAAGTTCATCTTCAAAGCTTTGTAATTTTAAATCCGACCCATAAGACAAAGATACTTCTATGAACCGTGGTGGCTCAGAGGATTAGAGCGTTCACCTCCCATTGAAGTATGCGGGGTTCGAACCCCAGTGATAGTCGATCGATACAAATTCCTTACCCAGCTCGCATCGACCACAGTGCTGACGAAAAATGTCAGTGGTAGACGGATCATGGGTCAGAGTCTCTGCAGTAAGCTAATAGTGGGAAGTTTTCGTGGTTTTCCTCTCCGTGTAACCCAAATGCGGGTTAGTTCCATCAAAAAGTCCTTCACGAAGGTGAATTTCTCCCAATACTTCAAAACTTCTCTTGTCTTCTGGATTGGGTTCATAATTACAAGGCTACAGAGTTGGACATTGGTAGCCGTAAACTTAAAATTAAGTCTGCTGTCGAACAAAGGTAATAAAATAAAAAGACACTTCTGAATAAGTATTAGGCGAAGTGAAATTTACCCGTATTTGCGTTACATGGGGAGAAAAATCACGAAATTCCTTTCGGTAAGATCAATAGCAAAACATAGATTATTGTGAAGGTTAAGAATTTGAATACATTAAGGAAAAAAATATGAGTTTAAAATATCCAAAATAATCAAAATCAAATTTAATGCTATTAAAAGTCTTGTGCCAAGTATTCAAAATAGCTTTAAAAAAAAGACTAGATTAAAAACAAATCCATAATTAGATTGAAAAAAAATCCAAAATTAGATTAAAAACAAATCCATAATGTTAGTCCGATACTTATTACTCGTTAGCGTGGTGCATTTTGCGTTAGCAAGATATAAGCAGGAGTCAGTAAGTAGTGTTATGACTATCAACAAGCAACAAACAAGTTCTTACCCGTTGTTAAGAAAATTATTATAAAAAGTTGCTCGTATGTTTCGATGAAAACAGAAAAAAAGAAGAATTATGACATCACATTACTATTGATAAACACACTAATTGCAGATTATAATATTATTTGAAGTTCTTAAGTTATCAAATTGAGGATTTTAAGACACGGTGGGGGTTTATTATCACATATAAATAATACAATTTAATGCTCACAAACTATACAATATACTCATGCGATTTGTAATCAATCATATATATGATCATAATCAATCATGACAGTAACTACATCACATTTATCACTTAGTTTAACTTGAATATAATCCATTTTAATGATTATTTCCGCTTATTATATTTGTTTGCAATTGTTGGTTAGAAAATATTTACAGTACTGTCCAATTATGAACATTTAGTATTTAGAGTCTCTGGGAAAGTTTTGTGATTTCTAATTCGTTTTAAGAAGTTATGTAAATGCATGACATTGTTTTATTGTTTTATTTAATGCTTATGACTCTTAGGTTTTATATCCTAAGTTTAAGAGGAAGTTGTCAATAAGGAATAATCAGAATTTAAAAACTGATTATTCCTTATTGACAACTAGTATGCTGATGCATTTATCATAATTTACTATCCACAAACTAATTATTTTTTAGTTTATGTTGTTGAAGTTGGAGGAAAAAAGAATTGTAATTTCGTTTTGTTTCTATTTTAACTGAATATGTATATTTCAGCAGGTATATATTTTGGAAAAACTGTATTAATTTATTCATTAATATCTGTATTTGATTTCTTAATTATAATAATTTGTAATCGCATGAACAATATTATTAAGCTGTTAAATAAAATATTAGCATTATCACATTATAATTTTATCCTATAATTAGTTTCACTAATTTAAATAACTTATTTATGTAATCTTTCAGCATGATAGTTAGCAAAACATGCAAAAAAATTTCCGTGTTTTTGGCTCTAAGGGAAATTCAAAAAGCACGGTAATATTTACCGAAGCGCTCAGGTAATTATTTTGGTGAAATTATTAAAATATCGTTTTATATCTTAAAATTTGGTTAAATTAGATAAAATCTTGTGATTTTATTGTGATTTCGTAGAGCATGGCATAATAACCATTTAGTCGGATAAATTTAGTTTTTAGTTTCGTATTTGTTACTAGATATGTAGTAATAAGAAGTACACATTTGAAAACCTGAATTTCTGTTAAACCGTTACCATATAACCGAGAAAATTACCATATATGGTTTAAATATCGTATATTTTGGTTTTATTTACCAGAATTTTATTTTATCTTACCGAAAATGTTTTTACCATACAGTTTCGTAATTTTAACGGAATTTTTTTCTCTTAGTGGGTTTTTGTAATCTACAAAAATTAGAGGGGAAATAATGTCTATCTTTGCATCGTATAGAGGTTTAAAAAAATCATTTGAAGGAGGGGAAGGGGAGAATGAAAACAAAGAAAGTGCAGGGTTGGGGAAAAAAAGCTGACATGTTTGGTATTATTTTGAATCTGCAGCTCTTGATTCATGCGGTTTTTAGTTTATCTTTACTTAAAATCTGAAACGTTTTGACCTTGATAATTAGGATTACATCGTGAAGGAATGGTGCTAAATCAGCGGTTTCATTTAAATCGTAACTCAAACTATTTTTATTATTTATTTTTTTGAGAAATGAAGCTGTGTTTACTTTAATCATATTAGTTACAAAATGCATTACGTATCATTTTTATATCTTTCACTGCACAGCACTTTTTTTTCTCCATTTTTATAATTTTTAAGATGAGTATACATTTTTCGAAAGGGTTAAGAAATGCTTGCCATTAAGTTTCATTCACCTAAGTACGTTGTGATTCGTGGTTTATTTTTAATTAGGTTTTACAAATATGTGTCAAAATATTAAAATATCGATGATTTAATATAAGGTTTTATCAGGAATTGCTGTATAAATAATATTTTGCCTTATACTTGTCATTAGTATCAATTAATAGCTTATAGCTATTTAAAAGCAAATATGATTTTCTTTCATTATTTTATTTATTGAGTTGAATTTGAATTAGAGAACAAAATAAATTGATATAAAAATCTAATAATTTTTTGCAATTTAATAGTAATTTTTTTAAAATAATTTTTAGATTAAATTTGTATTTTTCTCTCTCAATTATTTCATATATTGTGTTTTGAAATGGTTTTTAAATATTACGAAATAAAATTAGTTAATTCACTATAAGTTATTTTTTATGAAACTAATGTATTTTAAATCTTTATTAATTGGCAAAACTATAATAAAATGACATGCTTGATAAGTATATGCTTGAAATTATTTGTATTTTCTTAAGTTAATTTTCTGAAAGTTATCCAAGAAATGATAAGACATAAACACTGAATTCGATAGAGAAATTTAAGGTATATAATTTTTTATGATGTTGAGATCACAGTTGCTGTGGTTTTGCTCAGTCGTATGTAGGGTTTAAAAAATTTCTTTATTCTATTAATCTTCTATACATACATATTTAAATATTTTCATTCTGTAATATGTTTTCTTATTAATGACCAGTTGAGTAATTAAAATGTTTTTTCTTCAAAATAGAATGAAACCGTGATGTGTAAACTTACACGTTTGCAAAATTTTTTTGATGAATTGAAACAAATTTTAAGTTAACTTTATTTTTTTATTAATTTTTTTTTACTCCCAAGCAATTTTCTTTTTATAAAAAGTTTTATTTGAACCAAATCGTACCAAGAGGGTTAAAAAAATTCATAAAGATGAAGTAAAAATAAAAGTTTTTCTTTTAAGGCTTACAACAGGTAACGTTTGTTACCTGTTGTAAGCCCTATATAGTTAAATGTAGTAAGTAATTTCAAATCTATGATAAATTAAATCGAGCATTATTTCCTTCTTTTAATGTTTGTAATTAAATTCTTTTATATTATATCCTGTATTCTGATAGCTCAAATCAAGTTATAATATAAATTGCCAGGGTGTAATTTGTATTATATCTTGGATATAATTTAATAGACATCAAAATTGTAACTTGCTATTTAGAATTATTTTACTTCAAAAATAGTTAAATAAAGAACTCAAAATTAAATTATTTTCTTTTATTACGGTTTTCGAGAGTTAAAATCGAGGGTTAAAAAAATTCCACTGCCTTGATCGCCATGGCAAACTAAAAATTGTAGACCAATATTTAAATATATTATGTATTAACTACGAAGAAGGAGTTGTACATGTAGTATGCCTTAATTTCCTGATTGTAACAGAATTCTGCAAATGGTTTTCTAACCTGTTTGAATAACATTTTTTTTAACAGAAAGTATGAAAAATCTGTTACTCACATAATGCATGTGAATACACACCATTAGTAAAATATACGTTAAAAATTGACGATTCAGTGTTGTGATATATGAAAGTATAATTTAACGCATACTGAAATGTAAACAATTTACTGGTTAAAAAAATCTAGCAGTTTAGAATCAATTAATTATCCTTGACAAAATACTGTAATCTGATGATTTTTCTGATTTTGTTTTATACAAAAGTAAAAATTGTCTTTACTGCTTAATTTAGGGGTGCTCAACCTGCGGCCCGCGGGCCAAATGCGGCCCGCCAACCCTCGATGTGCGGCCCGCGGCCGCAATCTGAACAAAGTGAAAAAAAAAATTTAAATATTTGTTTTTGAAAAATAATAAAAAAAATTCGGTAATTTAAATTTACAGTTATAAGTTTTTGACGCACCCAATCTCAATCAATGTAGTTTTTCGATGGCTAACGCTACGGATTTCAGCATAGTTTTAAAAATCCCAATATTTTTAATACATCATTATTACGATTTACGAGTTTTAATTACCACTTTTGACGCTTTTCGTATGTGCCGATTCCAATGACTTTTCGGTAGTTATTGCTACCCATTTTCAAGTGTTTCTAAAATAGCGATTTTTGAAAGTTATGAAACGCTTTATTTGTGCAAACTTCATGGAAAATCTAAATGACTTTAGATCCTTTCTTCAACAGTTATTGCTGCACATTTCCGCCCGGTTTTTAAAACTTCGATATTTTAGCATGATATTATTACAAATCGCTCATTTAGATAACCATTTTTTGACATGGCTTATTTGTAACGATTTTATCGCGAATCAAATTATTTTACAATCGTTATTTTAGAAATTATTGCTACACATTTCTACAAGGTTTTGAAAGTACCGATATTTTTTATACGCTATTGCGACATTTTAATTTCAAATCTCGCATTTAAATTACATAAAATTTTGATGGACTTTATTTACTCCAATTTCATCTAAAATATTAAAGTATTTTGGTTATTGTTTTAGTAGTTATTACGTTTTCCCCGTGATTTAAAAAGATTATGATATTTTTAATACTTTGACAGCAAGCGAGTTTTGAATTGCGCATTAAAATAATTATTTTTTACGTGCTCTGTTTGTGCCGATTTTATCATTTGCGTTGTACCGATTTTAACACGAATTTTTTTTAAAAGGTTTTTCGAAAGTGTTTTTTCTTCTTTTTTAACTGTATTGCTGCATTTTTATTTGTGATTTAGAATATACGTGATATTTTCACACAATATTACAACTCGTGAAATTCGATTCAGCTTTAATTTTTTTCGTAACTTAAAAAGTAATTACGTATCTTAGCCAAATCAAAACCTTCCCAGGAAAAAAAACCGAGATGTGTTTAAACGCGGTCCGTTTTGCAAAAAATAAATAAATAAATAAATAATTCAAAAAACGGCAGAATTCTTAAGTCCCATGAACACGTGCAAGTTTAACAACACACATCGAACCTATTCTTTTTGTTGTCACATGTAATTTAAAAGTCATACATCGTAATTTGTATTTACGCTATCTCAAAATTGCGCATCGCATTTCGTATTAACATTAACAAGATTTAAAAATAATCCATCGCGTTTCGTATTTACGGGATTTAAAATAACATATCGCGATTCGTGTTCTGGCGTTTAAAATATCATCCGTTGCTACTTTTCTCGCACGCGTTTTAAAAACCATATATTGCGATTCATATTCATGCATTTTAAAAATCAAGTGTTGCGAGTAGTCCTCTCGCAATTTAAAAGCCACACGATTCGTCTTCACGCGATTTGAAAAACAAGCATCGAGTTTATTATTTACGCAATTTAAAAATCACACATGGCAATTCGTATTCAAGCAATTAAAAAATAACACATAGCAATTCGTATTCAAGCAATTAAAAAGTAGCACACCGCTATTTGTATTTCCGCGATTTAAAAACCCAGAAAGGAAGAACACCATCTAGGACAAATTCCAAAACTGATTATGTTATTTGCTCTAAGTTTAATACTACCCACAACAATAGCTTTTGTCGAAAGACTGTTTTCCAGAATGAATTTGGCCTGTTCAAAATTACAGAGTAGTCTTTAAATACAATCATTACATTTTCATTTAATGTCTCAAAAAATATCACATGATCAAGTACATAAAATTATCAAAATATTCAAAAATTTTGCATATTACAGTGTAACCATTAAGAAATTTTTTAAACCATTTTCTATCTTCTTGGAGCATTTTATATCATTTATGATTATATGCTGGGAAATGATTTGTATATCATTAAATTTTAACTGTATAAAAAAATTTAATCAAGGTAAGTTTCGAAAAGTAATGTAAATTTTATTGATTGTTAATTGATTGTGTATTAATTGTAAATAGTAAGTGTCATGATAAAAATATATTCGTCATAAAAAGTTGTAAGCAAGTATCTTAATAGTTTTTTATTATTAAGGAATATAGTTCCTTAAAATTTAATGTGTTTTCTTCTTTCTTTTTCTTTCCTCTCATAACCTCTTATTATTAATTTAAAATAAAAATGTCTGAAAGATAAAGTACATTCCCTAATAAATGCTAAGTCTTATTTTCCACTTAAGGGGTTTAGTTTATTTTTAATCATTTTTAACCCTATAAACTTTCTTTAAATCAAAGTATTTAACTTGAATTTATATTAATGACTAGAATATTTATTTATTTGAAATTTAATTCTATGAAAAAAAAATTTACGTTAAAATTTATGTTTAAATGGACTTTTGTATTTTGTAATGTGATAAAAAAAAATTTCAATTTTTCCATAGTTTTTTAATTATTTCAATTTATCTATTTTTTTTCCGATAAATTTATTCTGATTTTCGAATTCTGTTTTCCTTCTTAAGTAATCAGTTTTGCATTTTCTAATTTTAAACGTTTTAAAGTATTGTATTTTCTGCAAAGAGATTACAAGGTTAACCGACAAAAAGAATTTAGTGTTATATAAACAATGATGTTTATATAACAATCACCACCAACAATTGCTTTCAATATGTCGGTCTAAACACTTTGGCATGCGGCCCTTCATTGGTCAATCTGCTGTGCATGTGGCCCTTCACTGAAAAAGGTTGTGCACCCCTAGCTTAATTTAATTGAGAAAACAGCGGGTTTGTTACTTTTCATTTCATAAAAGCAGGCTCCTAATACTTGGGGCGTCTTATCCGGCTCCTAAAAAGTTTGATTTTTTGTTTACCCCTGGTTAAAACATTTCCAAAATAGTAAAAATCTTAAGAGGATAACAATAAAAAGAAAGAAAATCTGGGTTAAAAGATAAACTAACTGTGGCATTTTTAAGTAGATGAACAAAATGGCATCAAAACGTTTTAGCCCAAGAATTAGAACATGACGGACTCCCTGATCTTTTCATTCTCAGAAAGAAAAAGTAAAAAAAGAACAAGATATATGGTTCTGCATTTAGAAATGCGGATATTATCGTGTTTCGTATTTTATGTTTCCTTTTTGTTATTATCAAACATATAAATTTTCGAAGTGTTTTTCTTGCATTTAGTTGTCGTTTGCTTATAACAAATGTTAAATAAAAGATATTTTTATGTGCGGTGAAAATACTTATGAGTGTATATGAGCCTATTTCAATGGCATCATAATGTACGGCTATTACGTTAAGCAGACAGTTTAGGGCTACATAAGACTAAATTTTGCTGAGATGTAACTTATGTAAATTAAATGATTGATATTACATAGTTACATTGTAACGTGCTAAAATGTGATAGTAATTTTATAAACTAAGTTAATGATGATAATTTTATCAGTTAATTTAATGATAGTCATTTTATAAACTAAGTTAATGATAGTAATTTTATAATCTAAAGTAATTTTATAATCTAAGTTACTGACCTTAATTTTATAAACTAAGTTAATGATAGTAATTTTATAATCTCAGTTAATGATCTTAATTTTATAAACTGAGATAATGATAGTAATTTTATAAACTAAATTTTATGCATGGTCATGTGCGAGTAAAATTAAATAGTTTGTATCTGTTTAGTTCAAATAGTTATATTTCTAAGCAGTCTGAACAAAACTCTAAGACGTTTGTTATTTTTACGAGCAATATTAATAGAAATTGCGATTGAGACATATTAGTTGCAATTTTTCAATACAACTAATTATGCTTTATAGCCATTTGCAAAAACTGTAGATAGTTTGTATTTGTACTGTTCAAATAGTTACAGTCTTAAACAACAAAATTATGATTAGTGTTTTTGCAAGCAATATATAAATCTCGAAGTTACGTTTGTGCACTAAAATGTGATAGTAATTTTTTAAAGCAACGAAGTTTTTCTTTTTGTTATTAGCGTATAAATTTGCTCAGATCAATGACTTTTAACAGTATTAAATAAAAGACATTTTGTGATCTTATAATGATCAAACATTTAGTAATATGTTTTTTATATAATTTAAATAAGGACTTAGAATTTTTTTTAGAAAAATAGATTAAAGTTTTTCGCAACAACTGTAATAAAAAAAACCCATTTTCCTATTATTTATTTTAGTTTTACGTAAAATCTTAGAGTCTAAAAATCATATTATTTTACAGTTGGTTTATGCATTCATATTACAACAGTATTTGATTAGTGTGTTATTTATAATTGCAAATTCAATATGTGATTCGTTGCAGTGTATATTTAATATGTGATTTCTAGTAGTGTATATGTTTAGTATGTGATTTGTTAATTATTAGTAATAATAATATTTGATTATAATATTTTCAAATTTCTTATTATGATTATAAATTGAGGTTTCACTATTCTCACTTACATAAAACATTGAAGAACTGCAATTATTTAAATTTCTTTAGAATTTTTGTTAAATTTAGTTTTAATCAAAAGGGTTGATTTTTAGTTTTCACATATTTAAAAAGGATGAATTAGATAGCTTTGAAATTAAAATTATTATTTAACTTGATGGCAATTATGTACCACTGTAATTTTTTTTTTTTTGACATTTTTTTAAAGATATTTCTCCATCACCTATTTCATCCAGGGCGGTTTTTTTCCATGGTTTTTTCCCCGCAATCGTTGAAACTTGTCTTCTCTGACGTCGATACGACCGCCCATTTATCGCTAAAATGCTACCATTTTCACGACATATTTAATGCATTTTAAACACAATATCTATAACAGAAAGAAAGTGGCATTTGTCTTCTTTGTCAAATGGATCTTATGTGAAAGAGTGTTAAGTTTATAATAATTTATTTATTGTAAAAAAATTGACGATAGAAGTTTTGATAGTAAGTTAATTGAATGGATATAATGTTAGAGTTCATTTGAATGATATAAATACCTTTTTTGTAATGCTAATTTTATAAAAAAGCTTTTTTTTTTAAATCTAAGAAACATTGCAAAATATTTCTTATAAATATCATACGTACCGATACCTATAAAAATTTATATATTTTTACATAATGTTATGTATTTACACAAACATCAGCATTTGTTAGCTTTTATCCGATATTAAAATGCAATAAAATTCACTTCCTGTACAAGTAAGCTATTTTTATTGCCAAACTTATCGGAAAACATACTTATTGTAATCGATCAAATCATGTTTAACTGAAGTAAGCGGATGGCAGTTTTTCATCCATGAACGAACGTGGCGAAGAAGAAAAAGTTGACAAGATTCAGAAATATATCGCTCTTCAAAATCTATAGATTATCGTCACCCCCTGTGGCTTAGTCACACTTTCCAAAAGTGGGCACCCTCAACCTAATCCGACAAAAACCGATCTAATACTGGCGTGACTAGACATTCTAATGCTACTTAATCTTTATTTAAAATAGATTTTTCAAGCTAATAAACAAAATGGAAGATTTACTAGTATTTTTGCTTCATAGGAAAACAGCATTAATTTTATTGTTTAATTTTTTCATCATTATTGCATTTAATAATCTTTTTTTCATATAAGTGAAACGTTTTGACAGAAAATTATCTTTAATGTATTGTAAATATATTCTATATTGTATTCAATATAGCTTTATACACTGTTAGAACTTTCATTCCAAATTTATGATAAAAATAAACGCCTGTCCATCCAATTAACCGTAAAGTTTACGGTGAAGGATATTTTTTACTTTAAAGGTTTTGAAACCGCTTAAAACTAATATGGTTAAAAAACCATGAATGAAAAACTAAGCGTTTTTTTTAACCATTTGCAACTAGCATGGTTTCAAAACCGCAGAAAATAAATTTAGCTGAACATTGGATCTAGGCTTTTCGTTGGGTAATGGACATTGGAATTAGGTCACAAATTGGCGAGGGTAGAAGACTGGAAACTCTTCAGGGA
This sequence comes from Parasteatoda tepidariorum, assembly GCF_982258835.1. Taxonomy (NCBI): domain Eukaryota; kingdom Metazoa; phylum Arthropoda; class Arachnida; order Araneae; family Theridiidae; genus Parasteatoda; species Parasteatoda tepidariorum. The sequence goes on from NC_141757.1 coordinate 81,320,833, forward strand.
ACGGAGGAAATATTGTGGTGTCAACGCTGGGGCTCGAACCCCCGTTCTATCTGCTACGAGATTGACAGATTAGCTCACTCGGCTATAATATGTATCTAGCTTCGAGTCACTAAGTGGCTTCATTAGGCAGGCTTAGTTTGCATTAAAAAATTCTGGTTGTTTAACCGTATTAGGTGAAAGCAGTTAACAGTTTGAATTATGGTAAAATAACAAATATATGAATGTTATTTATAAATTTTTCCGAGAAATTTCTAACAGTGTATATTTACAGTAAGGTCTCCACACGATAAATAAAAGATATGAAATAATTTCGATGAATAGATTGCAATATTTTGGTTCAAAGATTAAAGTTTTCAAAATATAACTATCCATGGGTCTGTCCAGACATTTTGTGAAAGGTCTGTTTTAGTAAAATTGTGAAAAAATTACTCGTAATTTGTGAACATAAAATAAACGTTAAGCCACATTCTTTTAACCAGGGTCCTGCTTTTGTGAATTTGTGCAAATAGGGTTCTGTTATTGCTAAAAACTTTTTCAAGGAGTTTTTAAATTAACAATTGTAAAGAGATACAAGATTATACTTAGCACTGTAAAATTATAATTAAAAAAATTTAATATTAAAAAATAAACAGTAATTGCTGCTATTAAATTAGAGATGCAACATACAAATATTTGGTATTTAGCTTATACTGCTGAACGCAGAATATTTATTTCGGACGAATAAAGGAAGAAGCGTCTGCCGAAGACAAAACTTAATCCGTTTACATCTGCCTTTCTTTCCCCCCACCCCTCTGGAAAGGGTTTATTCGTTTAACAAAACAATTATGAAGATAAACAAATTTGTGAAGGGTCCGATTAAAGATAAATTATTTTGTGAAGGGTCCGTTTTTAAGTTAAAATATTTTGTGAAGAGACCGTCTTTATGAAAAGATATTTTGTGAAGGGTACGTTAACGGACCCAAATTTCATCTAAACAGACCTCTGCTATCATAATATGAACTGAATAAAAATTTAAATAATTTTTTCCTTATAATGAAAAATGGTGCTTATTGGCGTAAAATACTTTTTAAAATTTTTGTGGATGCATTGAATCTGAGTTAGAATTTTTTGTTTGTTTTTACTGCATAAAATTTTCTAAATTTTTATAATTACATTAGTCACTAATTAAGTTTCATGAGTTCGCTTTAGTAATACTTGTTCGCTTAAAAAAGGAATAAATTTTCATTATCGAAAAATGTTCATCTTAAGACATTAGCTCTTCTATATACAATTCATTATCCGGATGTTATATGAAGTGTAAATTAAATTGATCTAAACGTTTTCATTCTCAGAAAATAAATTTATATTTATACAAAAAAAGTTTTATACTCAGCATAATGTTGTCTTTTATTTAAAAATGATAATACAGGCTTGTTAGGAGTGATTATGAAGTTATTCAATATGCATTGGTGTAGCTATCAGGGTGGTGGGTGGTGAAGATGAAACACCTGCCTTTTAAGGGACTTCAAACTTTTTTAAGGGTACTTTTAAACTAATTTTAAGGGGCGTCAAATTCCTGAAAAATAATTATTCTTTTTTAATTATCCAAAGTTTAGTTTGCTAATTGTGGACTCCGTAACTCCTTTTAATTTTTATTCGCTTTACCTAAAAATTGAGCAAGATGTTTATTAAGAGTTTAGTCTATTTTGCACGTAAGATGTTTTTGTTTGTTTTTTTTTAAAATTATTTTTAGCTAAGTGACGTTATATTTAATGAAAAATGTCTTTAGAAAAACCGTTTATCCAATAAAAGAAAATAAACATAATTAAAAACATCTAGATATTAATAAAATCTACATTAAATTTTAAATCGAATCGAAAAAATGTTTATGAAGTTACTTAAAAGTAACTATGTAAAGTAGCAAAATTTTATTCAAACTGAAATGTAAAAAAAGTGACTCCGAAAATTTTGATAATTGTAGATAATTTGAGTTAAAAATTCTCATTATTTTTTCTTTATATCACATTTACTGGAGAAGATAAATAATTTAATTTCGTAGTTTTCAGTTATTTATTATCATTACTTTCTCATTTTTTAAAATTATAAAATCATTTTTAATAATAAATAAGATTAAATAATCCTAAAGCAATCAGAATTTTAATCCTGACTACTTATGGTCTTTATATACGCTATGTACACATTTCATTGACTACTTATTTATCAAGTTCAATAGAACTAATGAATTAATTTGTTTCTTCGTTGATTTTTAAAAACAATACCCTTCATAATCGTGCCAAACTAATTCTTTGATGTAATTTTAATTTCTTTTTATTGTCTGTTTCACAATATTATGAATGTAAATCACGTGATTTTCTCCCTTCAAATGTATCTAAGCAATAGTTTTACACTTTAAAATGACTGGTAATTGGGTAAAATTGGGCTCTTGGTAATTGGGAATTAGGTAAAATCCATTAGAAAGGAGTCGGAATTTATTTTAATCTAACTTGATGACAAAAAGACTTTCAGGGTTGAAAATAGCTTTTGTCATCAATACAGTTTCCTCAATGTTGTGTCGTTTTTAGTATATTGATTAATATCGTTTTTCCTTTTTTTTCTTTTGTAATAAAAAAATCACTGATGGATGTTTCTTCCTTTCTTTTGTGTTAAAAAAAACGCATATTTGTGTTTCCTATATCATTTAACTTTCCGTTTTAAATGCTGCTATAGAACAGATTTTAATTGTTTATCAAATGTTGCCAAGCTTTTATTTATTTATTTTTTCTCAAATTCCACTCATAAACTAGGCCCTTTGATTATCAGTGCACAAGCTCTTAGGAATTTATTTATTCCAGACTTTTTTTGAAACGTTGTGAAAAATCAACTTCATTTCTAAATTGAAAATTTTTGTGTAGGGTATATTTTCACGATAAAATATTTTCTGAAGAGTCTTAATTTCACAATAAGATAGTCGTTTTAACTATATAACTTCTTTGAAGGAAAAGCATAGAAACAAAACAGTGAATAAATTCTGTCCTCTTAGCTATAAACAATTTTTTTTTAAAATTTCAACTTTTTATTAAAATTTAAAGCTGCCCTGTTCTGTTCCCCTAAACCGTATTATGTTTCTTACTTAGTAACGTCCTTGTCAATGGTATTAATTTATTATTGCTGTTTGTAATATTTAAATTATTATCATTTTAAAAGTTAATTTACTAATATTTAAAAAAAAAATTCAAATGATACGAAGTTTATTTCTTGTTATTTTTTAATTAAGCTATATTATTGACTATATTATAACAATGATAACAATTATTTATATATTATTGACTGTATTATTACTATTAATTTCATTTTTAAGTTGAAAAATTTTGTTATAGTGACCATTTTTGCGATAAGTTATTTTCTGAAGAGTGTGATTTTACGATAAAATAAATTATAAATTTTCCGTATTAACCATAAATTTTTTTTGAGGGAAAAGCATAAAAATCAGTGAATAAATTCTGTCCTTTTAGCTATAAATTTTTTTTGGGTCCTTTTATTAAGAATTCAAGTTAAACTGATCTATCCCGCTAAAACGTACTATATTTCTTATCACGACCCACCCTTGTCAATAGTATTACTTGTTATTGTTCTTATAGAATTTAAATTATTATTATTATAAAAATTAATTTATTAAAATTACACAAAAAGTAATTTAGAATGATACAATGTTTATATCTTGTTATTTTTGAACTATGCTATAATATTGACTATATTATTAACTGTATTGTATTATTAACTATATTTAATTATGAACTATGCTATGAAAAAAGTAGGAAATATGAGGCCTAATTTTGTAGTCCTCATAACAGCTGCTATCAGCAACATTAATTATTTGCAGTTGCTTTTGAAGAAGGTACCCGCGCTGAAATTTTATACGCTAATAGGATTTAAACCACTGTTTTCTAGTTCAAATTATGATTAAAACTACAGTTTTTTAACTTTTTCTCTTAAAAAAAGTGTTTTTTTTTTAAAAATTTTATTAAATAATTTAATTTTTTATTTTTTATCGAAATACTTTTTCCTTATCACGTATAATTTTTAAAAATGTAATCTAATTATATATTTAAAAAATTGAATTATGCTGTTAAATACTCCTCGTAAAATATATTAATATGTTGGGGAAATATCATGATATCGCAAAAAAATGCTTAAAGTAAAATAGAACATATCACCGTTAACATTTAAATTAGTTAAGTAATAAATGTAATTTTTGAATGAATTAAGATCAAAAGTTTTGTCAATACGCTAACCGGGTGTTATATAAGAGGTATGTGGTTATACTTAAAGATCCATTATAATAAAAAAAATATCTGTTCTTTATTTTTAACAAAATCAATCAGTTACAATGAAACTATTTTATCCTATGTATAAATTTGTAGAGTTCATTTGTTATTTTTATTCCATTTTCATCAATTCATTATTTTCAAATTCTTTTTAGATTTCAAATACTTTAAAATTTTAGATTAAATCAATTGAAAAAATATATTGCCTTAAAAACTTTATCACACGATCCGTAATCTATATTAAAATTTGTATAGGTGAAATAAGTAAGAAATATCGATTTTATAAAAGAAATTATACCTATACTGCAAATTGTAATATCGATTAATAATAACATTAATGTAAATATTTCTGAAATATGAAACTTTCTTCTGCATTCACTGATAAGCAAGGGAGAAATTACTCCATTACATGCATTGCTGAAATAACATTTAGATATATTAAATGTTGAATTGCATATTAACTAAATTTCGCTAAAATTTTTCAATTTATTATTTTTAAACATGCTGTGTAAAAAATGGACAAAGCTTCCTGAATATGGTAAAATGTATCGTATTATGGAACAAGAAAGGGTCTTTATCGAAACAATAAAAGATAGTTAATTTTAACCGAAGTGCTTACAGGGGTCTGTCCAGACATTTTGGGAAAGGTCCGTTTTTCGTGAAATTGTGAAAAAATTACTCACATTCTTTCAACCAGGGTCCGCTTTTATGAACTTTTGCAAATAGGGTCCGTTATTGAAAAAAAAAACTTTTTCAAGGAGTTTTTAAATTGTAAAGACATACAAGATTATGCTCAAACCTGTAAAATTATAATTAAAAAAATTAAATTTTAAAAAATAAACAACAATTGCTGCTTCTAAATTAGAGATGCAGAGATTAGAGATTAGAGACGCAGAATATTAATTTCGGACGAATAATGGAAGAATCGTCTGCCGAAGACAAAACTTAATTCGTTTACATCCATCTTTCTTGTTTTCTGCCCTGGAAAGGGTTTATTCAATTAACAAAATAATAATGAAGATAAACAAATTTGTGAAGGGTCCGATTAAAAGAAAAATCATTTTGTGAAGGGTCCGTTTTTAAGTTAAAATATTTTGTGAAGGGTCCGTTTTTAAGTTATAATATTTTGTGAAGGGTCCGTTTTTATGAAAAGATATTTTGTGAAGGGTCCGTTAACGGACCCAAATTTCTTCTAAACAGATCCCTGGCTTAGATCATGATTTTTGTAAAATTAGCAATAAAATACGGTTTCATAATGATACAATTTGGATGTGATAAAATTATATTACCTTTATCATGATATCAGCAGTTCCCAAATAGTGTTTCTCGTAAGTCATTACGTTTCATAACCAGTGATGATGAGTTTAAAACCTCATATTATTTTTTGATACAGCCTATTATAAGTTTATTTAATATTTCGGTTGCCTTTATGTTATTATTTCAAGTAAAATGCCAAAGAAATAGAAATGGCATTTTTTAAAAGAACGTATAATATTTCTAATAGCAATATATCGAACAAATTATGAAAAGAAGATTTTTATAAAACATTGCATTAATATTAAGATCAAAAGAAATCAAATAAATCCGTTAAAAGAAATACGTTTTCCTACAAACCATTTTCAACTATTTTTTCAACTATTTCAACCATTGAAATCTTCTTTGTTTCTTTACATTCACTTCTGGCAAGTCTTGAAAATGGGAGCCTATTTTTGAAGCGCTTGAAATATGCCAGCTGTTTTTTTCCTATTTGCAATTTGCATATTTTTGCAGCGAATGAAGTTTTCAATCAGGTTAAACCATTTTCAACGTTTTTAGCAGTCAGGGGTCGGTCCAGACATTTTGTGAAAGGTCCGGTTTTTGTGAAATTGTGAAAAAATTACTCACATTTTTTCAACCAGGGTCCTGATTTTATGAATTTCTGCAAATAGGGTCCGGATATTGTAAAAAACTTTTTCAAGGAGTTTTTAAATTGTAAATAGATACAAGATTATGCTCAACACTGTAAAACTATATTTAAAAAAAAATTACATTTTCATATAAAAACAGCAATTGCGGCATCTAAATTAGAAATGCGACATACAAATATTTGGTATTTAGCCTATACTGCTGAACGTAGAATATTCATTTCGGACGAATATAGCAGGAAGAAGCGTCTGCCGAAGACAAAACTTAATTCGTTTACATCCATCTTTATTTTTTTTCCCCTTGGGAAGGGTTTTTCGATTAACAAAACAATAAGGAAGTTAAACAAATTTGTGAAGGGTCCGATTAAAAGAAAAATCATTTTGTGAAGGGTCCGTTTTAAGTTAAAATATTTTGTGAAGGGTCCGTTTTTAAGTTAAAATATTTTGTGAATGGTCCGTTTTTATGAAATGATATTTTGTGAAGGGTCCATTAACAGACCGAAATTTCTTCTAAACAGACCCCTGAAATGTATAACTTTTTGTTGATTTTTTTTTTAAATGTTTTAAAAGTTATTCTACCAAATATATCAAATTTATAAACTCAGCAATGCTCCGTTACACAATTTGTTTGATCAAAACACATCTTTTTGAAAATGTATCTTTAAAGGCAAAGAGAAATAGACAAAATTTTCTCTTACCTAAAAATCTACCAATTATTATTATCTACCGATTATCTACTAATTATCTACCGATTACCAAAAAATCCTCCAATATATGAAAATTCAATTTATCAAGGAAAAGTTGAGGTTTATTTGTAGTTAATATTATGAAAATTTTATATAGCATTTTTTTTTTCTAATTTGATTTAGTTCATGCTATTCGAAAATTTTTTTTGTCGTTATGAATTTAACACGTAATCTGTTAATAATTTTTTCCGAACAATATAAATCAATTCTTTTATTACTTCTCTTACTTTATTTACTGATGATTCGTGAGTTATTATTTATGAACGCTTAAAAGTTTATATGCGTGTAAAATAACGCTAAGAGTTAAACATTCGTCAAAACAAATGTCACCCTTAAGAACTCAGTAAATTACGTCAATTTACATTTGGAGGAGCTAACGTGGTATTAAAGTAGCACCATTATAATAACGTCGAACCAATGATTGTAATAACGTTTGGTAATGACCGTAAATAACCTTTAATAGAAGATAATCATAATATAATGAGGGATAGTTTCTTCAAATAAAATAATTCCGCTGCATTTATCTACTCCTGCCGGCTTAGAAGGAAATCGAATTATCGATACTTGTCACTAGCGGTTGCAGTTACCTTCAAACTGTAAAACGTAATTCTAGATTTTAATTTCATTTCATTGTGTTCAGTTTTAATTTTCTTTGTTGGAGAATTCATTCTTTCTATAAAACCATTTGTTTTACTGTTTATTTATTAATTTGATAAAAATTACTTTTCGATATCAATATATCAATAATTGGGACACATTTTAATTAGTTTCAAGATGTAATGATGAATTCTTAGAACTTGTTTCTTTGATTTAATTATGATACTATTATTTTTTCTAAACACATGCATATTTTTTTTTAAATGCGTTTTTTATCAATACAATTTTTAATTCGATATTTTTTAGATTTAATATTGATATATTTGATTTCAAAATGTTTTATAAGTTAGTGATGAATATATCAATTTAAGTAATGAATATATCAAGTAAAATGCTCATCACTTGTGGTAATTGTTAATTAGAAAATGTAAATATTTTTTAGTTATAATTCTTTTCTTTAATTTTTTTTAATTAATTTATTTTTTAATTCTTTTCTTAGTTCTCATTCTTTATATTTTTTAAGCAAATGTAGTATTCATAAAAATTATACATTAATGAATGTCATCAATGTAATTTATTAATGAATCCATTAAAGAATCTTTATTCATAAATGAAATTTCTAATTTTATACTAATATAAATTTCATGTCTAGTCGAAGAAAGTATATCGATATTTAATATATTCTTAATTATTTAATGCATTCATAAATCAGAATTACGTTGTATTTAATTTGCGATAATTTATTTCTGTTTGTTAAAGTGAGGAAATTTTTTGAACAGTTTACAAAATTCATGCAGATTTAATCTAAATTGATTTTTCTTTTTCTTTTCTAGATTTTTTTAATGCATATAACCATATTCACAAAATAATTTATCTTTCAATCGGACCCTCCACAAATTTGCTTATCTTCATTATCATTATCATTATCATTTTGTTAACCGAATAAACCCTTCCCAGGGGGGGGGGACAGATGTAAACAAACTAAGTTTTATATTCGACAGACGCTTCTTCCTTTATTTGTCCGAAATGAATATTCTGTGTTTAGCAGTATAGGCTAAATACCAAATATATGTATGTCGCATCTCTAATTTAGTAGCAGCAATTGCTGTTTATCTTTTAAAATCGAATTTTTTTAATTATAACTTTACAGTGTTGAGCATAATCTTGTATCTCTTAACAATTTAAAAACTCATTGAAAAAGTTTTTTGCAATAACCGGACCCTATTTGCACAAATTCATAAAAGCAGGACCAAGGTTGAGAGAATGTGACTTAACGTTTATTTTACATTCACAAATTACAAGTAATTTTTTCACAATTTTACAAAAACGAACCTGTCACAAAATGTCTGGACAGACCCCTGATAACTCATAACTAATAAACTCAATTAGCTACGTTGTGAAAAAATCTTGTCTCTTCTTGTTAAAAAATTAATTTAACAATATTAACTAGACTCAACTACACGTAATATTGAACTAAATATACATCTTGTTTGTGTGAAAAGTGATTATGAATGATTTGTAACATAAAAGAATTATATGTTAAAAGAATTTGACTTCATATTAAAGACTCTATAACAGTTTTTACAACAAAAATATTTCCAGTTCCGTTATCTCAGGCTTCTTAAAGGAAAAGAAAACTCTAGTATTTAAGGCGTTCCTAGAAATTTTGACTTTTTCATTTTAGACCTTATGATAAATTAGGCACTGGGGGAACAATTGTCAAACTTGATATTAATACTTTTAATTTTGATTTTTTTCTTACTTATTTAAATGTGTTTTTCGAAGTTATTTGCTAAGAAATATAAAAAGTACGAGCTTTACTACCATAACCTCTAAGCAAAGCTATAGTACGAAACTATATAAACTATCTTGCCTGCAAAATTATCGGTGCATTAAAGTACTTACAGCTTAGCTAACATTTATTTTTAATCATTCTCAAAAAAGAAAATCGCCAACTTGGCAACAATTTTTCATCTCCAGACAAAAATTATTGTGTATACCATGTTGTCGTAAAGAATTATCTGTGCTTTAGAACAGAAAATATCTTAAATCCACTTAGTTGAAAATTATCTAAATCGGTATCTTATTCTCATTTTTGTACAAAATTTTATATGAGTTCGAATAAGTTTTTAAATATTAAAATCAATAAATATCAAAATTATTAAAATCTATTTTTAGAAGTCCAAGTATTGCAACATTTGTGATTTATTAAATACTAAAAATTAAATCAAATTCTTTTCATTTTAGCAAAATTGTGACTTTCTTCTCATTTACATTTCGTTCCATTTTCAGAATTAGCATGTAAGGTACAAACTAAAGATATACTTAACTTCTATCATTAAAGGCAAATCTATAATTTTCTACTACATATGCCGTCTTCTTCTTAAGGATGACTTGGACTTTGGAACAACAAAAAAAAACTTAATTTTTAAAGTTATTAAGTTTTATTATTTTCTTAAATCTCCGATTTGGGCGAGATTTTATTCCTTAGGTATCAAAATAATTGAATAATTCTTATACTTTTCTTTACCTACCTAGATAATGCAGTTTAGGTGTAGCTTAAATATTAAAATATAAGATCACCTAATTGATTTTACATCCTATTGATTTTACATCAATAGGATGTAAAATCAATTAGGTGATCTTATATTAAAATATAAGATCACCTAATTGATTTTACATCCTATTGACGTTTTAAATCAGCAGTTCCCTATTTTTTCTGGCTGTAGAACCTTAAATAATTGACCTTTTTTTTTCAAAAACCCCGATTTAAAAAACAAAGCTCTTTAGAAATTGTAAGCATATTAAACAAGGAAAGACTGCCAATAATTTTAGAACTATTTGAGGTGAGGAATTAAATTAATTTTTGTTAATCGTTTTAACAAATAATAATTTGAAAAATAGGCGATATGTCAGATAGTTGAGTTCACAGACTTCTGGACTAGTTTTGAGTTTGTAAATAGTGTATGCATAAATTGAAAATGATTAAAATAAGCTGAATTATGTGTTCCGTTGAAATAAAAAAAGTACTGCTCTGAAAATCGAAAATGGCTATTAGGGAAACACATTTCTTTACAATTGAATTTAATTACTTCTTTTATATTAAAAAATTCCAAAGAAAATACAAGTGGAATTAAATAATCACAAGAAACTCATGCGGTAAGATGTAACTCGCATTAATGTTGGGATCACAGAATGTAAAAAAATCAATTGCAAAATGACTTTAATGCTTTTTATTTAAAATCTTCTTTATTTTTTTCACACAACCATAAAATCCATATTGACTGTAAATTGCGCACCTGTTAAATTTCACAAGCAACATTCCTTTTTTCTATTTATAGACTAACTTAAGAAACTTCTCGGTAAGATTTACTGGAAATTATTTTGTGACGAACTTTTCCGCTTATTGATATCTCGAAAATTCTAAAAACATTCAAAACACGAAACCTGAATATCAAAGTGTTAGCTTATAGCTTAAACGATTTAAATGGAAGTTAACAAAGTAAAAGTACTTAACTGAGTATTGGGTAACACAAAAGAAGTAAAGGGAGAAAATGTGTGATGAACAACATCACATTACTTGATTAAAAACTTCCTTCACTCAAAAATATGCAAATTAGAAAAAACAGAAGTGCTTAAAAGTAGACGCGCATTTTCAAGACGTTAACCTTTGTTTCAAATTTTCAGAATTAGCGTAGATGGCACTGACTGGAGCAAAACAGTGTGTTATAAACTTAATACAATTTTGAAAATAGCAGTTGTATTAAATTATTCTCTAAAAAGCATTACTTCCTATGACGACAGAACCCTCAGCAAACAGCCTTAAATGACTCATTCGAAGCGACAAAAAATTATGTTCGTTTTCGTAAGATAATTTTATGCTGCTTCTGAAAATAAAATTTAATTCGAATTCATGCATATCCGATGAATTAATTCGAATTCATGCATATCCGATGATAGGATGTTTGAAAAGCATGGCGTGGAGAATCTGATAAAGTAAGAAAGTAACTATTTGCTTCCGGTATTTCAAATGGTGTCTCAACCTTGTTCATTGAAGTTATTTTAACTGGGGTGATGGTGTGCAGTGTGTTTATTCGTCTGAGATTGGCATTGAGTTAAGGGTGTTGTTGAGCCAGAATATGTTTTCATTAAGATGTGTTTAATTTTTATCCAATTAATGCGAGGCTTTTGGGCAGTCGAAAAGAAGTCAAGGCGATGTAGTTTTAGTTTGAGGATAAAAAATACAACAATTAATAGTTATTATAGTTGTGTAATTAAAGAATTTAGTGGAAGAATATGTTGATTGACAATCTAGAATGTATTGAACAATTTGGAAGTTGTTTACAAAACATCTTTTTCTGTCGAAACCTGCCTCATTCAAGCCTGGTCTGAAGAAATTAGTATTCCGCACTTGCAACTGACCATAATATGCTCTATCATCTAAAGAAATGAATCTATTTAAAATAATGTTGCAAAACATAATCTGAATTTAATAATTTCCTACATTCTTATTTATAATAATATTTATTTTATTGATAAATCTGTTAAACAAATACTAAATCCAAAGAAAACGGGCATACAATTTAGTACAAACTTATGAACATTAATAATTCATCCAATTTTCGAACACTTCCCTTATTTTATATAGAATTATTACAAGAATAACTGTTTTATTGTTACTACCATTTAATATTTAGGCAAAACAAAGCAATTTTTCATAACCTTCTTTTAAGTCACTAAATAAAGTGTTAACTTCCTAATTCGAATATTTGTGTTATTCATTAACTTTGATATACGAACAAACGATGACTGATTCTCTCGGAATGAAGCAATATTACAGTTTAAAAACATATATTTTGTAACATGAAACTTTTTTTTTAATAATAGAGGTCTTTAATTGAATTTTGATAAATGATTCTTCAGTAAATACTTTTTTTTTAATCGCATTCGTTGCTTACTATTCATATTATAATATTAATGAAATTAATATTAAGCATTTTTATTTACAGTTATTAAATGTAGAAGTTGCATGCAATGATTATGATTTTCTGGAATATTAGCATATAAGTAAACTCCCATTTTCTGGAAGAAATATGATAAAATTAGTTTATGAGGTAAGCACATTTCACGAACAACTACAAGACAATTTATAGAATAACATTTTTAGCAACACATCCTATCATAATAAAGATTGAAATAAAATAATAAAGAAACAAAACTCTTAGCATAAAACAACTAAAAGTTGAAACTATTCACTTAAAATATATGTACCATTACGAATCCTGTTTGCTTACATACCTCCATCCAACATTAATTTCTTTAACTTAACTGTTTAATTTAAGTGGCAAATAGTATGAACATTCTCGTATGATTCTGTTTGCTCTATGATTCTTTTAAAATCTATTAGTTAAGATAAATAATTTTGCATTAAAATCATCTTGTTAAATAACATTTTAAATTAAGGGTAACAGTTAGAACAAATTTGATATGTTCAATATCGTGATTTAATATTTTTGCATACCAATTAAATATATTAAATATAATTTGCGCATGCATTAATTTGCGTGTAAAGCTGGTCGTTAAGTTCTAAATTATTTAACGAACCTCTTTAACAGTAATTTTATTTATAATATCATATTAATATAGTTTGAACAAAGAAAAGAAATAATAACTGATAAACGGTTAATAAGTTTAGACAGTGATTCAAGTATTGTAAGTTTCTCTTAAAATGCAGCGTAATAAGGTATCACCATATAATTATGTAATAATGAAGAAAAAACTTATTTAGCTCTGAGTTCTTTGGTTAGAAGACAATCAAAAAACGTAATGATAACAGAGTAAAATAAAAAAATGAACAATACTTGTAAACGTAACATTATTACATAGCTTTTAAATTTGGGATACAAAAATATTTTTCAGAAAAATAATGCTTTTAGTGCTTTTATTATTTTTATGATGGTGGAAACTGAAAAATTATGGAAATTAATGTGGGAAAACTCGATCCTACCATGTGAATTTCCTGCCAATAAAAAAGTACCGACAACAACAGTAAATTGTGTTACCACGATTTTTATCTGTAGCTAGATATAAAGTTTTTCTATTTTATTTTGATTATTATTCAAAATTTGAGGCTTAAAACTTGTAGAAACTTATTATACACTTTACAATTTTTGAACAGTAAATTCGTATTTAAAGCTTATTATTTGTGTAAAACCAGGGGTCTGTTTAGAAGAAATCCTTCACAATATATCTTTTCATAAAAACGGACCCTTCACAAAATATTTTAACTTACAAACGGACCCTTCACAAAATGATTTTTCTTTTAATCGGACCCTTCACAAATTTGTTTATCTTCATTATTATTTTGTTAATCGAATAAACCCTTTCCAGGGCAGAAAACGAGAAAGATGGATGTAAACGAATTAAGTTTTGTCTTCAGCAGACGATTCTTCCATTATTCGTCCGAAATTAATATTCTGTGTTCAGCAGTATAGGCTTAAATACCAAATATTTGCATGTTGCATCTCTAATTTAGAAGCAGCAATTGTTTATTTTTTAAAATTTAATTTTTTTAATTATAATTTTACAGTGTTGCATAATTTTGTATGTCTTTACAATTTAAAAACTCCTTGAAAAAGTTTTTTTTTGTTTGCAATAACGGACCCTATTTGCACAAATTCATAAAAGACCCTGGTTGAAAGAATGTGAGTTATTTTTTCACAATTTCACGAAAAACGGACCTTTCACAAAATGTCTGGACAGACCCCTGAAAACTGTGTCCGTTCAGTATGTTAATTTTAAATAATGAATAAGTTGCAAAATATTTCTGGAAATAACTTACTACATAACTAACTATTGCATAACTGCATATTAAATAATCTTTTTTAACAATTTTTCATAGCAACCTTAAACTACTTTGAAATTTGAAAAGTAAAATTGTGTATGAAATGATAATCGAGCAAATTTTTTATGACAATAAGGCTTTAATTTTAAATGCTATTTTATTAAGGTGATTTTTAAGTAAAATTAATTACGTTCCCAAATAGGTTTTAACAGAATCATTAAAGAAATGCGGAGATGGGGGAAATATGAGCGTGAAATAAACAAAATTCATTTTAGTAAGTGAATATTTTCAGCTTTTAAAGAAAAAAACTTAAGTTAAAAAAAAAAAGTATTGTGGTGCAATCATGGGGGTTGGTGAACAGTGGAAAATAGGTAGCCTCTTAGTTACTTAAAATTGTTCGCAATGTTAAAAATTCTAATCAAATTACGGTAAAAAGTACCGGCACGCATCTCTATAAAACTAATTTTGTAGATTGTAATAATTTAACTACATTGATTTTATAATACATATTACTGTAAAAAACAAGGTATATCAGATTTTTAGTTCCGTAAAATTTAATGGTAAAAAGTACCGGCACGCATCTCTATAAAACTAATTTTGTAGATTGTAATAATTTAACTACATTGATTTTATAATACATATTACTGTAAAAAACAAGGTATATCAGATTTTTAGTTCCGTAAAATTTAATGGTAAAAAGTACCGGTACCCTGTTGCCGGTACACTTAACCGTAATTTAATACGGAGTATTTTACAGTGCATACCTGATTTATTTTATTTGTTGTAACAATGAAAGTTTACAGATGGAAAATTGATAAATAAATTACTATGCTTTATAGTTCAAATTTCTGATATTTGTGCTATTTATGTTTACAAAAAAAATATTGAAGATAAAATTAAAAAATGAGTCTTAAGCCGAAGTTAAACCAGAGTTGCCTTTCGTAGATGCCATTATAATGCGATTGATTGATCTGAAATGCATTTCGCTCCGCCATTAATTAGAAATCACGTGTTTTCTGTATTTATGAAGTCTGAAACTGCAGACAGAGCAGATGGGCTAAAGACACAACAAACCACCATCACTGAGACTAATTGAGGTGCTTGTATGTTGATTTGATAGTAACCATGCGATGGATTAAAGTGTTACTGAATCTGCCTCATATTCTAAACAAATATATAACATGGTCTGTTTTTTATTGATATTATAAGGTGAATGCACTCTAGCGAAATGCTTCAAAATGTGCCGTAAATTTTAGTTATTCTATTTTATTGCAGTCAAACCCTGCTATAGTGAACACGGTTTATAGTGAACCCCCGGATATAGTGAACGAAATGTTCGGTCCCGTG